>NC_062520.1:27435677-27593177 GCF_022655615.1 Tachysurus fulvidraco
TTGGTGAAAACGGTAACTTCTGGAAAGAAAGCTAACACTTCCTACACAAAGACGAAGGTTCACACTGGAGCTGTTCTGCACCCATCTAAAACACCTGCTCACAAACTGCGCACCAAAACCCTGCGTCCTCCAGATGTTTCGACGCTGGAGAACAAAGAGGTACTACTGCTAATTCTGTTCTACTCTACACTGTTCTGCACTATTCAACACCACTCTTTATTCTTTTTTGCTCTATTCTTTTCTGTTGTTATCTATTCTTTTCCACTCTATTCTGTTACTCGTTTGTTTTTCGTTTTTTTACCCTATTCTCTTCAGTTCTACTAATTCTACAATTCTGTCATTCATTCATTTTCTACCGCTTATCCGAGCATCTCGGGCTTCATCGGGCATCAAGACGGGATACACCCTGGACGGAGTGCCAACCCATCGCAGGGCACACACACACACACACACTCTCATTCACTCATGCAATCACACACTATGGACAATTTTCCAGAGACGCCAATCAACCTACCATGCATGTCTATGGACCGGGAGAGGAAACCAGAATACCCGGAGGAAACCCCCGAGGCACGGGGAGAACATGCAAACTCCACACACACAAAGCGGAGGCGGGAATCGAACCCACAACCCTGTGAGGCAAACATGCTAACCACTAAGCCACCGTGCCCCCCACAATTCCGTCATATTTTACTCTACTCTATACTTCATTCTATTCTACTGTACTCCATTTGATCTACACTGTTTTTCTATTATATACTCTGTTTTATTTGATTTTCTAATATATTCTGCTGCATTCTATTTTACTCTACTATTCACGCTATTATGACATGAATATCAGTGTTGTATCAAAAAACAACTGAAAACCACCTACTCCAGACTGTAGTGGATGTCTAAATGAAGCTATGACATGTCCGTCATTCAAAGTCATTGTTTTATTACTCAAAACCGTTGCAAATATAAAACCTTTACTTTGCCCTCCTAGAATGACCTGCCCGGCGGCCTGAATAAAAAACGACTTCAGGCTTTACTCCGAACATTTGGAGAGTATCCAGCGAAATACCGGTAACAACACACGTCTTTGAGTGTAGTTTGCATCTCGAGTGTAGTTTGCGTCTTTGTGTTTACTGATCTGTGTGTTCTTTCAGGATGTTCATTTGGCGCTCACTGCTGCAGCTTCCAGAGAACCATGCTGTGTTCAGCAGTCTGACAGAGAAAGGCCTGCACTCTGCTTATGTTTGTCTGCATGATCGTTACCCAATCAAGAGCCACAAACTGCAGAGAGGACTGCAGAGGTTATAATAAGGAATAATGATCAATATATAAACTTCCATTCTGGAATTAGGTCCAAATTACAAAACTTATGATATGAAATCAGTAGAAAAAATAATAATCCTGAATGTATTTCTCAATTTAACTGTCCATGTTTAAGAGACAAACACACACAACAATATGGATTTTATTTGGATCGCATATTTGAATGGAAATAACTTCCCCCCTCTTTCTCTCTCACATACACCTGACCAGGGTCCTGTCTGCTCTCGCTCACTGGTCAGCCATCTTCGGGGAAGCAGAGTATCTCCCACTGCTGGCGTTTCCGTTTGTCAAACTCTTCCAGAACAATCCTCTCATCTGCTTTGAAGTTGTGGCTACTGTCATCGGTACACACACCAAATGGATTAGCGCTACATTCAGTCTTGTATATCGAAGGAAAACCCAACTGTAGGATTTCTCATTTTAACCCTTTATTGTAAAACTGCTTTCAGTAAACTGGTGCCAGCACTGGTTCGAGTACTTCCCCAACCCCCCGCTAAACGTTCTGAGCATGGCGGAGAACGTTCTGGCTCATCACGATAAAGAGCTGCTGCACCATTTTGTCAAATGTGGCGTCACTTCCCAGGTATGTGAGCTACTTCGGATTTCTAGCACATTATATATATATATATATATATATATATATATATATATATATATATATATATATATAATATATATATATATATATATATATATATAGTGTGTGTGTGTGTGTGTGTGTGTGGCCAAGACATGGCATGTTAGGTCATTTGATTGCTTTCCTAGAAATGAGTACTTTAATATTTTAATGTTAGATACCAGATTTGCTTTATTGATTATACACTGCCTGGCCAAAAAAAAGATAGTGTTTCATCAGCCTGTCTTTTGCTTTTATTGCATCATGCCTACGCCGTGGACTCGTTTCGCTAAGCTTATGGAGTGTCACAACATTTCTCTCCGTCCAAGATCAACCTGATGCGTTATCTCTTCTTTACCACATTCCAGCGATTCTCACTGAGGTTAAGGTCTGGACTCTGTGGTGGCCAATTCTTTGACAGACCTTAACCCAATTTCAGTATTTTCAGTATAATCTCCTTAGATGTTTTCTTTGCTTGATGCTAACTAATAATCTTTGCTTGATGCTAATAATATTGACCCTGCTGAAACAGATTAACATCTTTTCCACCATCCGACATGGTTGTTTATTAAATGAGAAGCTACTCACTGCATCAGTTAAAGTTAAATACCTTGTTGCCAACTGAAACATTAATCACTGTGGTAATTATCCATAAAGACTCTTTACCTTGTTGCTGAGCTAAATCCACAGGTTATTTTTATAACACAGGTTCATTTCATAACATAATAACAATTCTCAGTACATTTTAATCATCAATAAAGGTCCTCATTGTACAGATATGTATTGTTAAGAACCCCACTTTCAAAATGCTCATTAGAGAAGGGGGCAAGTAACATAAAAGGACACGCGAGTCAAAAGGATAGTTTTAGTTATTTATTAATTCTGCTGCACTCACGTGTCACAGGCAATTATATGTTCGAGCAGAAACAATTTACTGACACAAACCTTTAACAGACAAACACACAGAACAACCAGGAAAATAAAATAAAAAAAAAGCTTATCAACGACGGCTGGACATCAGGACGCACACCAAGCTCAGTTAAACACAGCAAGTTGTCAGCATATGTTCAGATGGCAAGAGCTTCCCCTCAAGTGTGCCCTACGCTCACATAGAGCTAAAGACCGTGGCAGTGGCGGCCTGGTGACTGGAGCTCTGATAGAAACGGCACAAAATCGGTCTACTCTCCCCTTTTATCTCCACCCGGAGCGTCAAGAATGAATGGGCCGCAGGTATACAGGGGCGGAGCTTACCCTCTGGAAAAGAGAAGAGACCAAATCAATACAGAGAGACAAAATACACACCACACTAAAATAATAATAATAATAATACAAAGACTTAGGCCGTAACAGAATACATAAGTCATCAGGCGTATATACAACGTCATGAGCATCAAAAAGAGGTTCACTGTATTTACATGTTACTAAGACAAGGAAGTGATGTCATAAGAACGTCAGTCGATCTTTTACCATCTGTTATTAGATGTTATATTGATTCATTGCGGTCACTGTTCCATATGAGACATTATTTAGCGAACACTGTGCAGCTCCACTTAACATTGGAGTCTAACTGGAAGTCGTCTGACTCGATTCCCTGAATCGATGGAGTAAATAATCATTGATCAATTATTATTGGAAAAGGAAAAACTAAAATAGTTTATATTTAATATGTAAAAGTAATTTGTGTGTAACTTTTTTTGTCATTCTTAGTTTACTGGTATGTCAGACGTTGGTACTAAACCCAACCGTATAGTATCGTATCAAGGCAGATTCGATTCGTCGCCTTACAAGTCAAAATCATATCAAATCCCATGGAAGCCTGAGATTGGATTAAGGTTGTTCTTCACGTTTAAATCACTTTGAATAAGAACTGTCAAAAAAAAAGTCAAAAATGATTCTTTGCACTAGATCCAAACACATAATAGCGTGTGTTGTATTATTCTTCACCTTTTTCCCCTCAGCTGTACACATGGCCTCTGCTAGAAACCCTGTTCTCTGAGGTGCTGACCAGAGACGAATGGTTGAAGCTGTTTGATAACGTTTTCTCTAATCATCCTTCCTTCCTCCTGATGGCTGTGGTGGCCTACGTGACCTGCTGCAGAGCTCCACTCCTCCTCTGCACTCACAGGGATGACTTTGAGGTACTTTCCATCAAGCAATAATGGATTATTTATCTCCTGCTATAGAAAATACTCACTTTTAATGCAAAAGTCTTTCTCTTCCCACATGTAAGAGTATTTTAGACATAAACAAAAGGTTTGAAATAGGTCTGTAATTTGATAGTTAATTAATATCTAAATCAGGTTTCTTAACGAGGGGCCTAATACTTGAGTTTATTTATACTCAGGCAGAGGTAAGACATTGGGCTACTAACTGAAACTCCCATTGCCTCCAAGCTGCCTGTTTTGTATGCTTGAGTAACTTTACAGTGCTCACTTGTACAAGTGTCGTCTCTGGACATCTACTGGGGAATGCAAGAACCGACCATCATTTAACATTTAGAGTCTCTCATTTTGCCCAAAACAATTAAACAAACACTAATAAGAGCAATGAGACTGCCAGATTTTCATCACTCACTGTGAACTGGTGGCTTAGGCAGTTAGTGTTGATAATGTACCTAAAGGACTTGCTAGGTTCCTTAGTTTCAGAAGTATAAGCACTGACTGATCCTTTTGCAGTACTTTTTCCATCATCGGAACAATGTGGACACAAACTCTATGCTGAAGGAGGCATATCGGTTGATGGAGCTGACCCCAGCAGACCTGCACCCGAGCTCCATGCTGAATGACTTTGAGCCTCTGACTCCTGGTCAGTATCCAATTTTCAACAAGTATCCCACATTCATAGTGGAGTACCAGTGCCAGGAGCGGGAGCGAATCCGCCAGCAAGAAGTGGAATATCTCAAAGAGAGGTGGGGACTTCTGCTATTCTTTCCTTTGCCACATAAAATAAACAACTGTAGAATTTATGCATGTTTTTCTAGCATTTATTCTATCATTAACACTCAGTAGGGATTTTTGTCTGGGATTTTTTTTGTTTGTCGGAACAGAGGAAACACCTCAATATGTATTGCATGCAGGCATCAATTAAAAATGTAATCTCCCAAACACAACATTGTCCAAATAGCCAGCTGTAGCTTCGTATTGCCCGACGTCTTTTGAAATTTAAAAATAAAGGTTCTGTATTGCTAACAGTCGCTTCATGTGTGTGTATGTGTCGGGGTGCAAACAGACAGGCACTTCAGGAGCTGCGTGCTGAGACAGTGAGACAGCAGGCTGAGGATGAAGCCTGGTACACGCAACAGGAGCTGCTCCAGCAAGCCGAGGAGCGACGTCGAGGAATCCTGCAAGAGGAAGAGAACAAACTTGCCCAACAGAGAACCAGGTCTCTTTTTCTCTCTCTATTTTTTTTTCTTTATATTGGTGTCAAATTTAATTTTTTTACTTGACATCTTATGTAGAATCCCTCTTAAAATACAGTACTACTGAATAATGTCTCTACATTATTCAGTAGTACTGTATTTTAAGAGGGATTATACTAATTAAACTAGCAAAATAAAATCCTATCCTAACAGCTTCCTGCTGTTTTCTGTTTAGCCACTCTGGTGTGAAATCCTGACTGATTTAGTATTATACGATGGTTGTCCTTCCTGGGGGTTTTTATTATACATATTTTATTGTTATGTTTTTTCTGAATAAACTCGCAGACGTTTCTGAAAGTCTGTTTTCACTTTGCTGTTGTTCCTGTATACACACTATATACCGTATGTGTACACACACACTATATACCGTATGTGTACACACACACTATATACCGTATGAGTACACACACACTATATACCGTATGAGTACACACACACTATATACCGTATGTGTACATACACACTATACTGTATGTGTACATACACACTATACTGTATGTGTACAGTACATACACACTATATACCGTATGTGTGTACACACACTATATACCGTATGTGTACACACACACTATATACTGTATGAGTACACACGCACTATATACCGTATGTGTACACCTGCACTATATACCGTATGTGTACATACGCACTATATACCGTATGTGTACACACGCACCATATACCGTATGTGTACACACACTATATACCGTATGTGTACACACGCACTATATACCGTATGTGTACATACGCACTATATACCGTATGTGTACATATGCACTATATACCGTATGTGTACATATGCACTATATACTGTATGTGTACATACGCACTATATACCGTATGTGTACATATGCACTATATACCTTATGTGTACAGTACATACACACTATATACTGTATGTGTACATACACACTATATACTGTATGTGTACATACGCACTATATACTATGTGTACATACGCACTATATACCGTATGTGTACATACGCACTATATACCGTATGTGTACATACGCACTATATACCGTATGTGTACATACGCACTATATACCGTATGTGTACAGTACATACACACTATATACTGTATGTGTACATACGCACTATATACTGTATGTGTACATACGCACTATATACTGTATGTGTACACACACTATATACTGTATGTGTACACACACTATATACTGTATGTGTACATGCGCACTATATACTGTATGTGTACATGCGCACTATATACTGTATGTGTACATACGCACTATATACTGTATGTGTACATACGCACTATATACCGTATGTGTACACACACTATATACCGTATGTGTACACGCACTATATACTGCAGAGGTGGGAGTAAGTCACACATGTACAAGTCACAAGTAAGTCTCAAGTCATGAATGTCAAGTCAAAGCCAAGTCAAGTCTTTTTTTAATATTTGTCAAGCAAGTCTCAAATTTGCGACTTAAGTCTGACTCAAGTCAAGTCATATGACTCGAGTCCCCCATCTCTGATATACTGTATATGCAGATATACATTGACTTTGTGCCATGTGCAGGTTGGCTGCTATGAAACGAGAGTTAAAGGTGAAAGAGCTTGCCCTGCTCAATGCTGCCCGGATGCGTTTCCTCAAACACCAGCAAAATCAGCGCAAGATGGAGCTCAGAAGACTGGACGATGAGATCCAGAGAAAGGTTTCCTACCATTTGTTTCACTTTTCTGTATTGTGCGACACTATTAACAATTTAATCCTTATAAAATTATGCCCTGTAAGTTTAAAAAAAAGAGATTTAAAAAAAAAAAAAAAGAGCATTTAATTATTCCTTCTGTACAAGCCTTATGTGCGTGCGTGTCTCACTGTGTCTTCAGACGGCATTACGTGAGCAGGAGACTGCTATTGCTGTGCAGGATATGGAAGTAAGACAAATGGAGCTGGATACACAGAGAAGATTGTTTGAGCAGGTCAGTCCCTGATATACCGCACACCATGCAGTAAACACACAGCAAAGTATCTTATTGTAAACAACATTTGAGATTGTTATTATTATTATTATCCAGTCACAGAATAATTGCCTTTTTTTATGTATAAAATGAACAAAATAAATAACACATGAAATAAGTGCTGGCATAAACTATTATTTTTTATATATTTATCTATTTTTATTTTTAAAAAATCCTTTTTGTAAACCACCATTAAGGTGTTTATTATGGACTTGAAAAAAAATATTATTACTTAGCAAAATACTCAGCATTTAAATAAAAATTAATATATTTATATGTGTTCTGTTTACCTTGAACACCAATTCTATTGTCTCCCTGGCTGTTTCAGGACTAATTATTAATATCAAAAATTGGGAGGTGTTTTTATGAACACTACATCAAACTGCATAGAAATCTTTAGTACTTTTTTTCATTCTGATAAAGGAGGTCTATAATTTATCGCAAATTTTCCCAGCAATTGGCCAAAGAACACGAGCGTGTGAGCAACGAAGTCAGAGCAGATGCGGATGTCCGACGACGAAGAGCTGAGATGGAAGATGTGGCCTTTCGTGACCTCCTTCAGACAGACGGTGATCTCGGCCAGGACACCAGAAGGGTAAATACCGCTCGTCACTTACAGAGCAAGAACTTTAAATCGGAGTAAAACTTATTCACTGAAAGAGTCATTAATTATGCTGTGCTTTAAAACTTTAATTTTGAGCAATGATTGGAGTATTCATACTATAATATGGAGATAATAAGGAGATTTGAGGAGAACAAAAATTCTACTCACGCTGAATCTCCATCGTTGAGCTTTTGAAGGCTTCAGCACAGAGGAGTTGGTGTTGAAGTTATAATAAAAATCTGATGATTAGCAATTTATTATAAATGCTCAAGAGCGCCTGGTTACACAACTCCAACTGACTGGATATGACCGTAGAAAGGACGTTATTTATAATCACACTCTCCGGTGTCATTCAGATGAGGATGATGTTCCCTTCTGAATCTGGTTCCTCTCAAGGTTTCTTCCTCATACCTTCTAAGGGTGTTTTTCCTTCCACAGTCGCCTCAGGCTTTTCATTAGGGATAAATAGGGAGAAATTTTGTCATAAAGCAGCTTTAAGGAAAGTTCTGTTGTTAAAAGAGCTAATAAAATTTTATTGAATTGAATAATCCTCTCTTGTAGGTGCTGGAGGAGTCTCTGACGGAGGCACGACAGCTGGATGCGGATACTGAATGGCAGACTGAAGTAATCAGACGATTAAAGAGGGCAGAGGAAGAGCAGGAGATACAGAGACACCGGCTGGCCAAAGTCAGCCGTGAAACCCACACCAAGGAGGAGGAGCTTGTTCAGATGATGATGGAAGTGGAGGAAAAGCACGTAAGACATAGATCATAGTTTTGATGCTTCTACAGAATTCATTGTGTATAAAAAAACATAGCCTGGTCTGATGACTGATGATCACTATTCATCCTGAGGCACATGATGGCAGGCTCAGAATTTGGCACCAACAGCATGAATCTATGGGCCCAATCTGCCTTATGTCAATAGTCCAGGCGGGTGGAACATGTGTGATGGTGTGTGTTTCCTTTGCACACTTTGAATGCCAAAGACTTTATGTATAGTCCATGGAACATAGACCTATTTGGGTATAGCTGACCATCTGTTTATGACCACGATTTACTCATCTTCTAATGGCTCACTTCCAGCATGATTATGCAAAATGTCATAAAACTTGCTTTAGAAATATATTTTAAAAAAACAACAAAAAAACAGCTACATTACTAAAACACATCACATACGTACCAGTTGCTATAATGCAAATGTTCTGATATTTAGTCATGTCACTATTTTACCGTGAAGTCTTGTGTCTCTGATCTTGATCGCCGTGTTCAGCTCATTTTTGACAGACACTAGCACTAGTAACACTAGCAGCTTGAATATGGGCCAGAAATCCACCAGATATTCAGACACATCAAATGTGGGATGTGGGGACGTGGTAGCTTAGTGGTTAAGGTGATGGACTACTGACCGGAAGGTCATGAGTTTGAATCCCAGGTCCACCAAGCTGCCACTTCTGGGCTCCTGAGCAAGGCCCTTCACCCTTAATTGCTCAGTTGTATAAACTGAAATAAATTGTAAGTCACTCTGGATGAGGGTGTCTGCTAAATGCCAGAAATGTAAATGTATATGATACACAATGCAGCTCGTATAGCATGTGTTGAGGGTATAAATATGTGTTTTAGGCATAACCTAGATATATCCTGAAAATTCTCAATAAGCGGAGCTGTGTAGACATGTAGATTTTTATCTCGTACATGGATTTGGCTTTTATGAACTCTGTAACCCTGATTTGTTTCTAGTGGAATGATGTTGTAGCTAAGCAGGCCACGCTGGAAGAGGAAAGGCAAGTAACAGCTACGGAAGATGCCCAGCAGAAGCAAAGAGACGAGATCACACAGCACCAGAACACACTGAGGAGGAGTCAAGAAGAGGCCTTGAGTGGGTTCCATTTAAACAATATATCTCAAGAGCAGTGAGGCAGGGAAACAGAAACTGTGTAGACTTCCAATCCTGATATAGTTTAGCTGAAATTCTACATTTGTATTTAGATAAAAAAAATTTATGGAATCACTTCCTGTAATACTTCTACACTACATTTAGTTAGATTTATGGACCATCTATTGATTAGATGATGAATGTGCTGAGTCATGAACTTACTCCGTGCTTTCTGTAGATCTGCAGAGGGAAAGGAGGCTTCGCTCTCCCTGCTCAACACGAGGACTTTTACAAAAGCCATGTAGCCCACAGACTGATACCAGTGCTGTCTGTCTGAACAACCAGTCTCCTTCAGATAACTCCACGTGCTGTGAGTAAATCTGAAAAAGCTTCCATACGAACGGTTTAAAAGTACGATACAGTAATTCATAAACTGCACATTTAAGCGTCATGTTTTTATTGTCATATGTACAGGAAACGGTCTGTTACATCAGGCAATGAAATTCATACTCTGGATTTTCCCAGCAGCCTATGACATAAATTCTAAGGACATAAGGAACGAAAAAAAAAAGACACAAGTCATAAATTTTAAAAAAGAATTACTAATAGTGCAAAATACAAGAAGCAAAATTATATACATGTACTAAAGCAGGAGTGTCCAATGCTATCACATACGCTATATGTTAAAGGTGGGGTCTCCGGCGTTTGAAAAATGCTTCAGAAAACTGCGTTGGGCCGCCAAACAAAACTACCGTGTAGCCAATGAGCAGAAAGGGGCGTGTCTTATCAATATGGGCGGAGAGAATGTTCAATGCTCACGTGTGACATTAGCAGAAAGCAGTTTTAGCATTGACATGGAGAATAAAAACAAAGAAAGAAAGCGAAGAAAGGCTTATTGATAGAAATATACCCTCGGTCAGCTGCCCCAACAGGTTCCGCCATAATACTTGTCTGGGTTATACTCGGGTTATACTTGTCTGGTGTATGTGTGGGTGGAGCTATCAAAACAGGGGTGGGACCCATTTGGGTTAGGGGTGTGTTTTGTTTTGGTGAAATTTGCTTTCAAACCTAGGATACCCCAACTTTAATATTCTATCCTATCTTGGGTTTTTATTCCAACCAAGCAAGAGCCACACCTGATTCCACCTGATTAATCAGTTGATCTTGGCTTTCAGTAGACTCAGGTGTGGCTTCTGCTTGGTTGGAATAAAAACCCAGCACCCATACCAGCCCTTGGCAGATAAGATTGCACCAACCAATAAAGTATATAGTGTGTAATGTAAACATGGAAGACATGCAGAGGGAGACTGGGCCCATGTTGTTATCCTATTAATGTGAACAAACATGACCAACCTTGAGCTTTGTATCGTGAGATGTGAAAGGTGCTCTTTCAAAATGTGAAATCTGTTTCAAAATGTTCATCGGAACAGCAAACGTTTTGTGCAGTTTTCTAAAATAAAACTCGAGTGTAAAATGGGTTTACTGTGCAGTTTCTCTAGAACGTGGTCGTGGTAGACTGGACCATGAGGAGAAGGAGTTACTGCAAGAGGTCCGGGAGCTCCGGAAGAAGCTGGCAGCCAGAGCGAGAGCCGCAGACTACACACTCTACTCAAACAGTTCACATCACTCACAGTGACCAGGCCAGCAGCACTGGGCAAGTCGCCTGACAGAAATACATGATGACAAGGAGGGAAGTTATCCAGATCTCATGCTTAGACAAAATTAAGCCCAGTGCGCTGTAGTAAGTTTTATATGACACCACTTCCAAAAGAATTGCATTAAACAGCGAAAGACTATTAAGTACTACCAATTTTAGCATAGACTTTGATTTAAATGTTTTTTAAATTATAAATTATTTTTGTATACATTTTTGTCCATGTTGGACAACCTGTAGATTTGTTTAAGTGGTAAAAAGTCAACCTGATCCTAGCTGTGATGGGGAAATCGTATAATGTGGAACAGATGCATTTGCTGCTTGTCTTTTTTTTTTTTTTTTTTTTTACTTTGTTCGGAATTTTTTAAAAAGTACCCTTTCATTTATGTTGAATACAAAGCTCATCTGCCTGTCTGGACATGATGTGGTACAATTTCTGTTAAGTTTTTCTGACCTTTTTTAATATGATCATTTTTAATTATAGCGCTTAAGACATGGTCATTTATTCATGTTGAAACATAACCATTTTCATCCAGGGTTTGTACATAAATTGAGGGTGTTTTAAATGAAACAACTGAACATATCTGACCTGCTCTACCACTAGTCTGTTACTTTAACCCTGATCCCATACTGTGTATAAAACATATTCCAACTGCATTTAATATCAGCAGGAGTAATGTATTGTGTGGTGTAATAAAGGGAAGACTTTATTACTTTCGACTCACTTGCCCAATGTGTGCAAATATTTATTACATATTCTTTGTCAGTTTTTTAGTTCAAGCTTTCTTTAGCAAATCTAGCCAATGAACCTTATTTCAATAAAAAGTGCAATTCATGTGCTACAAATGAATATTTTGGTGTCAGACATTTCATAATAACAATAATATTTATAATACTAATAATAACAACAATAATGATAATAGTGATAATATTATAATAATATTTGTAATGCTAATAATAAAATATTTATAATAATATGTATAATACTACTACTACTAATAATAATTATAATATTATATTTGTAATACTAATAATAACAATAATAATGATAATAGTAATAATAATAAAAATACTACTATTACTAATAATAATATAATATTAATATACTACTAATAATGATACTACAACTACTACTACTACTAATAATAACAATAATAATAACTGTTATTGCTGTTGTTACTATCATGACATTTAAAGCTGCCATCATTATCAACATCTACACATTCTGTATTGTGTTTGTTTTGTTAATTTATTTGTCTTTATTTCTAATATATAATGTTAAGATGTTTTGTTTTCTGAAAGCACTCACGAGCATTCGCTTTCCGCCTTCCTTGTAATTACCGTTAAGTGTCTAAAAGCCGCGCCCTAAGGTTTTACTTGCCGGTATATTGACAGTGGTTCCAGGAGGAGCACCGACGGGGAAATCAAGAAGTGTGTATACAGGAAGAAACAACGGTACAGTGAATATACATCTGTTTGTTAGTCTTTAGTTTATCTTGTCTTTAATTCCTAACGTTTTCGTTTTCGAAGCTGAAATTAAAATGGTTAGCCTTATAGGCTGCTATGTGCTTATTACCAAAGCTAACAACAGCATGCATTTAAAACCCCTCTTATCAGAAGACTGGTATTTAATCTGTAAAAGAAAAGTAATAAATAAAATCTGAAGGCTCTAAATCTATTCTTAATGAATAGTGTTGAAAATAAGAGACATCTGTATTGGATTAAGGCTAAAAGTGATGCTCTCTTCACCAAAGCTGTAAGAAATCTTGGGTTGTACATTTATTATTATTATTATTATTATTATTATTATTATTATTATTATTATTATTATTATTATTGTTGTTGTTGTTGTTAGTATTTTAAATACTATTGTTGGTGGTGGTGGTGGTGGTGGTGATATGAGAATAATAATAATTATTATTATTGTTATTATTATTATATTATCATTATCATTATTATTAATATTGTTATTAGTATTATAAATACTATCATTATTATTGTTATTATTATTATCATTATTATTATTAATATTGTTGTTATTAGTATTTTAAATACTATTGTTGTTGTTTGTGGTGGTGGTATTATGAGAATAAATATTATTATTATTATTATTACTATTATTGTTGTTGTTGTTGTTGTTGTTGTTATTACACCCTCTTTATATGACATAATTCATTAATAATCCTAAATAAAAAGGCTTTTGGATAAACACCAATTTAATTTTAATATTATATCAATATTTGTTGTAAATCTAAAAAGAAAAAAAATTGAGATTTTTTTTTAGAAAAACATATAAGTGAAATAAAAATAAGTTAATATCTTATATAAAAGCAGCACTAACAAGCATTTGTTATTCTCTTCTTTTCTAGCGTTTGCTTTTTAAATTGTAGCTTTAATAATTAGTATAAAAAAAGGTGTTTTTACTGACCTGTGCACATTGTGTATGAATAAACAGCTCTGAAGATGTCTGACACACGCAACAGAAAAGCCAAACTCGAGCACACAAAACAGCTTGTTGCTCAGATGCATGAAGAGAAAAGAAGAAAAGAAGAAGAAAGAAAAAAGAAAGAGGTGAATCTATTTTTTTTTGCTCTCTGTTATTTTATTCTCAGACCATTTGTTTATTTATTGTTGTGTTTTTTAGTCTGAGGTGCAGCAAATGGCAGAGTGCGCATCAGAAGACCCAGACTTGGATAGAAAGAGAAGAGCGATGTCTCCAGACCTGTCTTCAGGTATATCAATAAACTTATATCAGTTTCTATCTTGCATACTAGGGATGAGTAGACGTCTCATCCCTAAGAACTAATCCACATCCTGTTCTTGTTCATACCATTTATTTGATGATGAAGAGAAGATTATATTTTATCTTTATTGAAATGTAGTACACTTCTCTGTATGTGTGCTATATGAACGGGAATAAATCTAGTTTTGCTCAGATCAGTATGTTCAGGTGCTGTGAATTGGTCACCTTCAAAATGTGGTCTAAAGGTTGAAGCCAGTCTTTCAGCTCCTTCATTAATAAGATGTTTGAGAATACAGGATGTCCTCAACAGCATTACAGCTTTTGATAGAAACTACAATTTATAATTCTTAATCTCAGCCCCAGACATCATGGCCACAAATTGTTGATGCATTTTGCACACAGATTAGGAGACATCATCAGGAGTTGCAAAGACATAATCTGACAGGATTTCTGTGAGACCTGCGTGTCTTTTTTTTTTTAAGGTAAAATAAATAAAAATGAAAATTGACATGGAGTCCAATCCTTCTGCCTTCTTTAAGCATTTCATGGAGGGTTTTTTTGCACCACTGTTGCCTCAGACTTGCTTATTAGCTGTAGATCTTCTGCTCCTTCTGCTTTTCCTGTTAGGGGCTGCCACAGCGAATCATCTGTTTCCACCTAACTCTGTTCTCGGCATCCTCTCACACTGATTAACTTTATGCCCTCATTTAACACCTCCATATATCTCCTTTTTGGCCTTCCTCTTAACCTCTTGCATAAGTGAGTGTGCGTGTGTTTGTATTTGTGTGTGTGTTTTTGTGTGTGAGTGTGTTTTTTTTGTGTGTGTGTGTGTGTGTGTGTGTGTGTGTGTGTGTGTGTGTGTGTGTGTGCACTCCAGCACAGTGTTACTGGGACTGTTTTATTTGCTATTAGTTATATTTTTTTGGCATTTATAATGTGGAATTAATTACTATATAAGTCATTTCATTAGGTTCAAGGTTCTTTATTGTCAATGCCACCATATGTGCCATGAAGAAGTGTGTAGTGAGCTGTAGATTTTTTTAGGGAGGCCTGCAGTATCACCAGCTCTAAAAGCTGTATCCCTAGCCCTCAGAAGCCTGTGTACTTTTCCTGTCAGCCATGATTTCTGGTTTGCCTGAATAGTGAAGGGTTTCCTGTGTGTGACATCATGAGTGCATTTTGAGATGTAAGCAGTAACAGCCTCAGTATATTTCTTAATGTCTGTGTGGTTGTTGTAAGTTTCTGCATTCTTGAAGGTGACCCAGTCTGTTGTGTCAAAGCAGTCTTTAAGGACGGACTGCGCCCCCTCTGGCCACACACGTACTTCCTTCTTGTTTGGTCTGGTGACTCTCACCTTCAGTCTGTACGCAGTTCTGAGCACGACGGTGATGTGGTCAGATAGTCCGAGGTGGGGGAGGGGGGAGGCTTTGTATGCTCCTTTGCTGTTTGTGTATGTAATGTCCAAAGTATTATTTCCCCTTGTGGGAAAGTCTATGTGCTGATGAAGTTTTGGTAGAAAAATCTGTGTGATTAAAGTCTCCAGCAGTGATAGAAAAATCCATCCACGTGTGCTGTTTGTTGCTCGCTGACAGCCTGGTAAAGTTCACTGAGTGAAATAAAGTAAAGTATTATAAAAATAAATGTCTTCGAACAGGAAAATATGTGACAGCAACAATATTCTTACATAGTTTTATCCGAGTTTTTTTTTTTAAACTTGAATCATTGCAATAAAAACTTCCTCTCGTTATTTGTGTAATTATTATCTTCACACTGTGGAGGTGGAACTATGTGCATTATGTGTGATGGAAGTCAACTCCCATGTGTTCATGCAAAAATTTCTTTCCTCAAAGTACCTATTCACGAGGCTGTGTAGCCTCTCATGCTTTACCTAAATCGCCCTCAGAGTACCAGAGAACACTACAAAGGCTTTGCATGAATATCCATATAAGAATACATGAATTATTCATCGTATAGAACAAAGAGTAAAGTGTGTGATCGACTGGTTACTGTAGATCTTGTTTGTTATATCAAATGGGTTATTATTCATCATCATTGTCTATCTTCTACATCATTTAATAGTTACTTTTCTCTCTAACTTATCTGCTAGAAAAAAGGGAGATTAAAAGCACAAGCACACACTTTGTCGCACACACACTCTCTCTCGCACACACACTCTCACTCGCACACACACACACACACTCTCTCTCTCACACACACACACTCTCTCTCTCGCACACACAGTCTCACTCGCACACACTCTCTCTCTCTCTCTCTCTCTCTCTCTCTCTCTCTCTCTCTCTCACACACACACTCTCTCTCGCACACACACACATAAGGCAGATTCTTCCCTCTAAAAAGGTAGCCCAAACTTTGACAGGACCAAATTTATAGTCATGTTTTTGCTGCCTCCACGTTTTTTCTCTGCAGTTCAGTTTTGGCCTTTCAGAGCTTTAGCTTTCTCACACATCTGATACGACCTAAACAATAAGCTCACCGAATCACTTAGAGTTTGTAACTCTTTCCCAGACTGCCATGGGAAAACGTTGCTCGAGTTAACATCACAAATATATAACAGAGAAGCGTCTCTTTGACCTTCTGTACATACCTTGTGATACCGTGGGCTGTTTAAGCGCTTTTGTTGCTGTTTTGGAGCAAATGTGCAGGGTTCTTTTTCAGAGTAAGGTTAAAGTGACTGACAACATCTCATGTTTTGACTCAGAAATATTAGCATTTGATGTACTGGTCTCAATTTTTTTTCTACTTTAGCATTTACAGATTATCAGATATCGCTGTGGCAAATACAATCTTTATTTGATGGACCATCGTATTCAACATTAATCACAAGTCACAAGCTGTGTGTGTGTGTGTTGTTGTGTTGTTTTGTGTGTGTGTGTGTGTGTGTGTGTGTGTGTGTGTGTGTGTGTGTGTGTGTGTGTGTGTGTGTGTGTGAAAAATGTCTAAAATGATGATAATTAAATCCCAAATTCTCTGTCCCCCCCCCCCTTTTTTGTCCTCTTTAATTTGACCATTTTGATCTGTTATATTTTCTTTTGCATCGCTGTTGCCACTCTGTGATGGACTCCAGTGCAGCCACTCCACCTTTTAACATGGGATACCTGTTATTTTCATTATTTAGTCCCTACCCCTCTGTCTCCCTCTTCACAATCAGTGAGCGCTTCCAGTGACAACTGGAGCCAGGAGTCAGTGGAGGGAGGAACCGTGTCTAGGTACGAAACTGCCGGTGCACAAATACATCTACTGCCATTATGCCTTATGTTGAGTGTTATTTAACAATAGAGGTCATTTTTATTGCATTTTCCAATGAAATAATTAGTTTAAAATGAAGTTTTCAGTAATATTTATTGTCACAGTATGCTATTAATGTAAGTACACGATACTAGGATTATACACACAACCCCCTAGACTCTTACATTAGTGCCTTTAAGTCAGTTGTAGATCTGCTTGAATCAGCGTGGGTTAGTTTGTGTCTCTGTGGTGACTCAGTGGTTAAAGCTCAGAGCAGCAGATTAAATGCTGCCGTTTAATCCCAGCATCACCAAAACTGCAATTGTTGACTCCTTGAGCACCAAATGAGCAAATGTATAGGATTACGTGTTGTTTTATACTTTGTATAATACTTTACTGTAAATATTTTTTTACAGTTGTTCCAGTTAATCACACTCACCTTCGGTCACTGCATGCAGCCTTGTGGTATCCATGGACACCTTTTCCGTTTTCCTCAGATGCTTGTTCAGGCTCTGGCAGGTCTGCTTCTGAGCGCTATTTGTCCTTTACAGATGATCCAAAATGCAGCACTGGTTCCCTGTAGCTACCACGATCAGATTTAAAACGCTGATGCTTGCCTACAAAGCCAAAAACAGGTCCCTTGGGTGTGTTTATTGATACAGACTTCGCAGCACTTCTGTAAATGTCTTTGGTCCAGAGAGTCCTCCAAAAGCCAGAACTGTAAATGTATTGGGGAAGTCGTGGCCTAATGGTTAGAGAGTCTAACTCCTAATCCTAGGGTTGTGGTTTGAGTCTCCGGCCTGCCATGTGCGCTGCAGCATAAATTTCTGCCCACTGCTCCGGGTGTGTTCACGGTGTGTGTGTTCACTGCTGTGTGTGTGTGTGTGTGCACTTTGGATAGGTCAAATGCAGAGAACAAATTCTGAGTATGGGTCACCATATTTAGCCGTATGTCACGTCACTTATTTTTATCACTTATGTATTGTTTTTTTTGTTTTTTTTAGCATGCACACAATTCTTCCAAACGGAACTGGTGTTGATATTAGTAGTGAAGAGCCCTGTCTAAAATTGTCAGTCTTAAATTGTCTGCCAGCGAAGGATTTGTCATGGGCTTGTGTCCAGTGTTGGTTATTTGATTTAATGCACTGATGGCCCCCAGTGAGAGTAAACTTCTGTTGTCTGCTGCTTTTAAACAGCGCTCCTTTATTGATTTGTTATTTAATATAGATGGCATTGTTCTAGTAAGATGAAGCTGTATTTTTTCCGGCTTCACCTCAAATACACGTACACGTTAAATGCACCTTTGTGCACAGTTTGCTGTTGTTTACAGTAATCCTCATGTTGTTGTATAGCTTCTTACATTGCATCATATTTTTCTTTTAATTTGCACTATTGATATTCAACCATGTCGCTCGGGTTGCGCTACTCATACATGACCGTCTACATCTGAAGTGTGCAATACTTTTTCTCTCGCCCATATCAAATGTCTTCCTACCTTCCTGTCTATGTTTGCTTGTTTGTGTACATTATATACCACCGTAGTACAATAATTAGATTGTTTTTAACATACTCTGGATTCTGGAAATACGTTGTGCTTGTTCTGACATGGGAATGGAGAGAACTGGAACTCAAAGCTTTAGGAACTCAACATTTTTACTTTCTCTCTACAGCATTCCCCCCCCCCCACACACACACTCTTTCCTTTCCCGGCTATCACTTCTTCCTCTTTTGTTCCTCCAGCTCACTGCAAACATTATTACAGTTAATCACAGGTGAATTGTCCTTAATCACTTACCCACCTCAGCTCTGTTCTCCATTCACCGACCGGCGCTCCCGCTTCTGCAAAAGTGAACTTGTTAAGCCATGCTGGTTCAAAGTGCTTCGAGGATGAGGAACAAAGTGCCACCGTGCTAAGCATATATCATATCATATAGGCTTATGTAGTCTAAATGATGATCTTTGTCAGTTCTCGCTCTGGCTTAAATTCACATTTTCGAATTCAATTTATTTGTATATAATAATAATTTTAAAATATCAGTTTAAAAATAAATAAAATACTATATATATATATCTATCTCTATCCCTAATAAGCAAGCCGGAGGTGACGGCTGCAAGGAAAAACTCCTTGAGAGGATATGAGGAAGAAACCTTTAGAGGAACCCGGCTCAGAAGGGAACCCATCATTTGGCTGACAATCTATAGTAAATAGTGTAAATGTAAATAATGTAATTTTTTACAAAAGCTTATAATAGTGAAACCAAGAAGGAACTAATGGGCAGGCACAAACTCATCGCACTCATCGCAAGTTCATCGCAGACCTAACACTAATTCCTTCCTGTCAAAGTCTTCACGTGATTGCTGATAAAGACCAGACTATACAACTGACTGATGCAAAGAAGGCATGACAGTCTCCATGTGGCTCCATCCACAACAATTCCATGAGACACTGTCTGACCATGCGGATCAATCTCTGGCAGAGCGCACACCAGGAGACTTGGGAGTGTATATATATATATCTCACACCATGGTATTTTACTGCTGCACAGGATGTAATAGATGTAATAGAATTACTCTGTACTCAGAAAGCTTACTTCTGCCTGCATGTGGACCTAGTAAAAGCACTTCTGTCTTGTCAGTGTTAAGCAGAAGGAAGTTAGTAAGCAGCCACTGTCTAATGTCCTTCACACAATCTTCACACAATCTTATTAAGCTGGTGACTCACATTTGACTTAGCTGAAACATATAGCTGCGTGTCATAACAGTGGAAGCCAATATCATGTTTATGAATAATTGCACTAGGGGTTAGCATATATAGGGAGAAAAGCAATGGGCCTAAAACAAAACCTTGCGGAACACCTAACATTACCTTAGTTTGTTTAGAGTAGTCAACATTTAGATCTACAAACATATCGATCTGTCAAATAAGACCAGATTCAGGACAGGGCTGTCCCTTTAACACCAACATGTTCTAGCCTATCAAGTAGAATAGCATGGTCAATGGTATCAAAAGCTGCACTGAGATCAAGCTACACCAGCAAAGAGACACAACCCTGATCAGAGTCTAGTAACAGGTCATTTACAACTTTAACCAGCACTGTCTCTGTGCTAGGATGAGGCCTAAATCCTGACACATATATTTCATGAATATTATTCCTATGTAGGTCTGAGCATAACTGCTGTCCTACACCTTTTCTAGGATCTTGGAGATAAAGGGGAGGTTTGGTCTAAATACTGGTCAATTCTGCCTGATGTTCTAAATGTTTCCATTGAAATCATTCATAAAGTCATTACTGCTACAAATACATGGTGTGCGCTTCTCAACAGTGTTTTTATTCCTAGTTCATTTTGCTACAGTATTAAATAAAAGTTTTGGATTATTTTTGTTATAATTTTCTTTAATTAAGCCGGAGAAATACACCGATCTATCAGCACTGAGAGATTTTTTTGTAGCTATGATGACTTTACTTCCATGCTAATCTAAATACTGATCATTTAGTTTGATGCTATGTATGTTCTAATTTCCTAGCTGATTGTTTTAAAGTTTGTGTGTTGTCATTGTACCATTGTGCAAGATTTTTCTCTTTAATTACTTTCCTGGGGTTTAGTGGTTAGCACGTTCGCCTCACACCTCCAGGGTTGGGGGTTCGATTCCCGCCTCTGCCTTGTGTGTGTGGAGTTTGCATGTTCTCCCCGTGCCTCGGGGGTTTCCTCCGGGTACTCCGGTTTCTTCCCCTGGTCTAAAGACATGCATGTTAGGTTGATTGGCATCTCTGAAAAATTGTCCGTAGTGTGTGATTGTGTGAGTGAATGAGTGTGTGTGTGCCCTGCGATGGGTTGGCACTCCGTCCAGGGTGTATCTTGCCTTAATGCCCAATGACGTCTGACCTGCAGGCTCCCCGTGATCTGAGAAGTTCGGATGAGCAGTAGCAAATGAATGAATGAATTACTTTCCTTTTGAGTGGAGCTACAATATCTAACGTGTAGTGAAACACTGACTCTAAATAGTCAGTCACCTGATCAAGTTCTGTGGGGTCAGATGGCGATCCAATCATGGATGATCATTCTGGGAGACTGTTGGTAAATCTCTCTGCAGTAGTAAACGTAAATGTACGTTTAACATGGTGATGTGGCAAATTGAGAATATCGTGTCCAAAGCGCATTTTAAATGAAATGAGGATGTTCCCAGAGTCTCTAATTACTGCTTTGTCTAAAGAAACAACTAGGTTTGAAATGAAATCTGCAAATTCACAGAGGATTTTAGAATATGGTCCAGGAGGTCTATAAATAACAATTAGAGGAAATGACTCAGCAGACTTTTTTTTTTTTTAGCTACATATGTTATGTTAGTATGAAGAACTTCAAATGAGTTGTGAGATACTGTATGTCTAGATTCTAGCTTGACACAGAGATAATCATCATGAATAACTGCGACAGGACCTGTTAGGCGTGGCTGATGTATATAACTGTAACCAGGCAGACAAGCGTTAATAGATCTGAGCACTCCGAGCCGTGTTGATCATCGTGCTCATCCAAAATGAGACCGGGGTAAAGTGGGCACACGGGGATAAAGTGGGGACCGGTGGGCACACATCTGGGTTAATGAGAGTACAGCAGTGAAGTGAACATATAGAGAAGCCATCATGTGTTCTGCGAGCACAGAGCATTGTGATACATGCACTTTCTCTCCCCCCACTCACAAGTTCAAGTTAAAGAGCCATAAAGACTTTATTCTAAAGTCAACATAGAATAAACAACAGCCTACAAATTAAATTAGTATTCTGCTGGTCAATGCAGATCCTTACTTTTTTGTGCTATTTAACCAGACCTAGTGCCGAGTGATTTATTGCTACGTATTAGTCTTTGTGTGAAGAGTACATACATGCATGTGACTGTATGATTATGATATCCTAACACAACCTTGTGCTGCTGTGTTCAGGACACTGCAGTGGGACATGGACCCCTCAGCTCTTCAGCTCCTCGCAGACTCGGAGCACAGGTGAGATTTTAAAGTCAGAGTGGTAAACTCTGACCAGGTTATTCATCTAAACGGAGAGTAGATAAAGCTCTATTTGATTAATGATCTTTTTCTCCTCAGGTGCAGAATGCACAAACTCCAAGCATCAGAGATTGTACAGTTTGATTACATGCCCAAAGAACTAGTGACCTACAGTAAAGAGACCCAGACTCCTGTAGCACCAAAGCTGTCTGAAGGTAAAAGTCAATACAGTGCCATCACTAGCATTCAGCATTCTCATGTCGGCATGTCACTCCTAATTCCTCTTGAAGAATTTGCATCCTATTTACTTACTTTACTATTTTTTAGAACAAATGTTCTTAAACTATTACAAAAAACGAGGGGGAGCACGGTGGCTTAGTGGTTAGCACGTTTGCCTCACACCTCCAGGGTTGGGGGTTCGATTCCCGCCTCTGCCTCATGTGTGTGAAGTTTGCATGTTCTCCCCGTGCCTCGGGGGTTTCCTCCGGGTACTCCGGTTTCCTCCCCCGGTCCAAAGACATGCATAGTAGGTTGATTGGCATCTCTGGAAAATTGTCCCTAGTGTGTGAGTGTGTGAGTGAATGAGAGTGTGTGTGTGTTCTGTGATGGGTTGGCACTCCGTCCAGGGTGTATCCTGCCTTGATGCCCGATGACGCCTGAGATAGGCACAGGCTCCCCGTGACCCGAGGTAGTTCGGATAAGCGGTAGAAAATGAATGAATGATTTTGACACCAAAACTAACACTACTGCTTGGTTGCACTCGTAATCTTACTCAAAAAAGTGTTGCAAAAGTTTGTGAGATTCATTTTGTGTAAAGGTTTTTATACAATCGCATTATACATAGGACTTTACATTTCCCACAAATCTGTACACGATTTAAGATCTTATAAAATCTCTCTAGGATTCTGCACAGAAGAGGAGAAGCATGAAGAACTTCCTGTGGTCAAACCCAAACCTGAATCTGAAGCACATGTGGTGGATGACAGTCAGGAGGCTGTGCAAGGTCATGATGAGCTCATGGTACAATAAACAATGATAACATAAAACGAACGTAATGCTGACAGATGCGTTTATATTTCATAGAATATTCTAAAGAGCTCACAGAGGAGGAGAAGAAGCAGATCCTTCACTCCGAGGATTTCCTGAACTTCTTTAACCGTAGCATTCAGTTGGTGGAGCGAACACTAACTGACGACTTGGATATTTTCTTTGACTACAGCGGACGTGGAATGGAAGACCGAGAGGGGTCAGGGCATTTCTTATTAGAACCTAATAAGACAATAGAAAAGTAGGTATTTAAATATTATAATGCTGCCACTTTATCAGATGCACAAGCCTTGTGGCTGAAATCATTGGTAACCTATCATCAGGTTCCTTTATTATATACTATATGACTAACCTGTCTGTTACTATGCCAACATTTCCACCAATAGAAAGGAAGCATCATAGGACCACTAGTAAGCAGATATCATCTGGGTGATGGATCATTTAGCACAGCAGTAATACTGACACGGTTTTGTGTGTGTGTGTGTGTGTGTGTGTGTGTGTGTGTGTGTGTGTGTGTGTGTGTGTGTGTGTGTGTGTGTGTGCATCTGTTGTGGCTTCATCAGTAGTAGTTCATGAATAAGAGATGAAAGCTCATACAGGAACAGTGTGCTAATGTCAGTGTCATTACTGCACTGAGAATGATTCACACAAACACTATTTATTTATGGTTTGGGGTTCAGTTCCCACCTCCACCATGTGTGTGTGCATGTTCTCCATGTACCTCGCGGTTTCCTCCAGGTATTCCGGTTTCCTGCCCTACTCCAAAGACATGCACTGTAGGCTGATCTGCTCTTCATGTTGTCCGTAGAGTGTGATTGTGTGTGTGATTAGCATCCTGTCCATGGTGAATGCTGCCCCGAGTATCCAGGGAAATAGGCTCCAGATTCCCCACCATCCAGTAGGATAAGCAGTGTAGAGGAAGGATGGATGGATGGATGGATGGATGGGTGGATGGATGGATGGACGGATGTACGGACTGTGTGATCAGTGGTGGTCTTATGGTGGAACTTTTTCACTGTTAAATGAATATGTTTGAGGGCTACATTCAGTAACCGTATACAAATGCATTCATTTAAAAGAAGTAAATACAGTTATATAAACTGTGCATCTCTTTCAGTAGGCTGTTAACTTCATATTCTGATCATGAACTAACGATATTATATTAATCTAATATAAAGTTAATGTATTTGATCATTAGCGACACACAAGCTGGATTAAATCTCTCCTTCAACCAACAATTCTATGATGAGCAGTGGTCCAAACATCGAGTTGTCACCTGTCTGGATTGGTCACCGCAGGTAAGGAAGTGATTTGACAGAGCTGCTAGAGCTCTCTGTGAGAGTGGCTGAAATAATAACCATTATAACTACACATTTGCTGTCGGTGGGCAGTTTATAGTCTGTGGATAAAAGATAAAATCTCAAACTCGTAAAGCAGATCACGGTTGAAGCTATCATGCACAATAATTGCAAATATCCCTGCTGTGGGACGAATAAAGGCTTTATCTTATCTTAAGGTAGGGTCTCCGATGTTTGAAAGCCAATGTCGACATTTGAAATCACCGAAACAAACACGCCCCTAACCCAAACGGGTCCCACCCCTGTATTGATAGCTCCGCCCACACATACACACGTAACCCAGGCAACTAACGCAAAGAAATGTGTCTTTATCGTAGCTGAAGGGAAGAACAATATGATTGCAGAAAAAACAAACAAGCAAAAATGACACACAAGCATAATCATGTAAAGGACAAAGGCATATATTAGTTCTGTGTAACAAAGCAAAACCAACGTTACTCACCTATCGAGAAGGAAAAAAGTGCCTCGGCGTCTTAAGTAAAGTCGGCCGCATATTCACAGATTGGAGTTTCCTGAGTCAATAACTCCTGAGCTAAACGCTGTTACTACACAAAACGCGGTTGTAGCTGCCTCTCTACATTACTACAATAGAAAAGAGGTGTTATTTGTGTAGTAACAGCGTTTAGCTCAGGAGATATTGGCTCGGGAAACTCCAATCTGTGAATATGTGGCCAACTTCCTGCTCCTTCAGTTCTCTCCAGTGCTGGAAAGCTGATCCTATATTAACACGTCCTACTTCTTGCCTTATCGTAAGCCTTTCTTCGCTTTCTTTCTGTTTTTATTCTCCATGTCAATGTTATAACCGCTTTCTGCTAATGTCACACATGCGCACTGAACACTCTCTCCACCCATATTGACAAGCCCCGCCCCTTTCTGCTCATTGGCTACACGTTTGTTTTGATTTTTGTTTATTATTCAGCCCGACTCAGTTTTCTCAAAAATCGGAGACCCTGCCTTTAATAACAACACACTTGCTGTTGTACTATCACGTCAACGCTTGCAGCATTAACAATCTCATGGAATTGGCTCAGGTTAAAATGATTTGGTGAGGTGCCCTTGAGCAAGGCACCGAACCCCCCAACTGCTCCCCGGGCGCCGCAGCATAAATGGCTGCCCACTGCTCCGGGTGTGTGTGTTCACTGCTGTGTGTGTTCACTTTGGATGGGTCAAATGCAGAGAACGAATTCTCACCGTACTTAGCCATATGTCACGTCACTCATGTCACTTTTGTACACTCTGTATTTGGCAGTTTCACAGAGATTTATTGTTTTCTGTTTTTATATTTTCATACCTTTTTCTCAGTACTCAGAATTGCTGATGGCTTCATACAATGCCAACGAGCACGCACCAAAGGAACCGGATGGAGTTGTGCTGGTGTGGAACATGAAGTTTAAGAAGACAGCACCAGAATACGTATTCCACTGTCAGGTCAGAGGTTTTGTTTGTTGCTCATATTGTCTAAGAATCACACTGGGATCAATTGTTTTAAGAGAGTTAGTATCCAAGCAGTGTCCAGGAGTAACAGTGAATTGCCTAAGTTCAGTCTTGAGGCTTTAATGTTCTCCCTGAATAGCAACATAATGAAATTAGCCCATTTGTCTCTTCCCTACTCTCCCCATCTGTATGTTCCCTTCTAATAATAAGCTGACCTTGAAATTATTTAAATACGATACACCGCCTCATTTATTCCTGCACTCAGATGTGCTGTATTGCAGCGTATGAATGAAAGCATCCAATACAATATTAAATTGAATTCCTCACAAGTTTAATTGATCGAGACTTGAATATTGACATAATAGAGACTTGAATATTGACGTTAATATTTGTGAATATGCGACCGTCTTTCTCAAAAATCTCTCCATACAGTCCTCTGTGATGTCAGTAGGTTTTGCAAAGTTTCATCCAAACCTCATAGTCGGGGGCACTTATTCCGGACAGATTGCATTATGGGACAATCGGAGCCATAGGAAAACTCCAGTACAAAGGACACCGATATCTGCTGCTGCTCATACCGTAAGACCACACTAAAATATTTACATTTACATACACAAGACATCTGTCTACTTTTCATGAGCTTTTGGTCCAGACTGGTTTTATAATCTTCAAGACAGTTTGGCAGGATCTTGTGGCAGTGTGTAGCATTGCCACCTCACAGGTCTATGGTCACCAGTTCAATCCTGAGCTCAGGCTACTGACTGTGTGGAGGTTCTGTGCCTCTTCTACCTACGTATTATTCAGTTTCCTCCCACCTCTACGTGCTGGTAGATGAAATGGTGACTGCTAGACAAAATAATGTTGCATTACACATAAAGGTGTGAATAAATGTGTGAACATGCGTGTTTTTGGTGCCCTACGATAGACAGTCTCTAACCCCTACAGCAGAGCTGCTCTCACTACTGTCTTCTACACCTTTCCTTTGATTCTTGCTGACACTCTTCTGTCACACAACACTCCTGACACTTTTCACCACCCACTCCAACCCACCTGCACTCGCCTCTTCACCTCTTTCCCACACTCCATATCGCTGGACAGTTGAGCAAATTCTTGATCGCAGCCCCCTGTAACCTCACTGTTCTGCTTCACTCCCTCTCAATCATACACATGTATTCTGTCTCCACCTTTACTTATTACTACAAGACATAAACATGGCAGCATGTTTGATCAGCATCCTTGCTTATAACCTTTCTTCTGCAGCATCCTGTGTCCAGCATAAAAGTGGTGGGAACCCAAAATGCCAACAACCTGATCACTGTGTCAACAGATGGCAAGATGTGCTCCTGGAGTTTAGATATGCTCTCTCAGCCCCAGGTAAAGAGACAAACCTTAGAATGTGATTTTCAGGTAAATAAAACATCACGTATAGATCATGATCATTTGTTCATCAAAACCTTGATTTTTTCTGTATATGTTTGTGTAGACTAGGCATACTCCGCTTTGAGGTAAAGTTCATTGCAAATGGATGACAACATCCCCATCTGCTTTAGCATTAAAGCTCACTAGGTAGTTTTATATAGATGAAAAATTATTTACTTAAATCCCAACAAAATAAACCACCTCTAGGTGATGTCATCAAAACAGCCTCTGAGTGAATATCTTTTGGATTAACAATATTTCTCTCCAGTACATTTGTAGATATAGTGTATGTACATTTTATGCCAAGATGCGTTAAAGCTCTTCTGGTGGTTTGTGCTGGCCCCAAGGCCTTATCAAATTATTTTATGTTGTTTTGACTTTCTTTTGCATGTACAGTACATCCATATTGCTGATGTTGTAAGTGAATTTGTGTCTGTAAGCATTTCAGCGAGCATACAGATTAGTCTTTTTTTTTTTGTTCATTCACAGGATAGTATAGAACTATACTATAGCAAGTCTAAGGTAGTAGCTGTGACTGGAATGGCTTTTCCAGCTGATGATGTGAATAACTGTGTGGTGGGAAGTGAAGAAGGACCAGTGTACTCAGCCTCGAGGCACGGCAGGTGCGTGCATTCAGACGTCCTGCCATGTGAATTCCATAAACCAGTGTACTTCCCTGACCCCATGCTTATCTTTTGTCTATATAGTAAGAAAGGTATCAGGGAGATTTTTAAGGGCCACCAGGGGCCAGTGACTGGCATCAGTTGCCATAATGCTGTGGGTCCCGTTGATTTCTCCCACCTGTTCACCACTTCATCTTTCGACTGGTCTGCCAAACTGTGGTCAACTAAAGTAAGACTGGTTTTGTCTTTCAATACTGTCAAATACTGATGTCATTTATATGGACAGTGGTTGCTCACTGGTTAAGGCACTGGGATACTGATCTGAAAATCAAAACAAATCCATCAGAGAGATGGTGAAACCATTTGGCATGGCCAAATCACCTATTTCAGTCATGCACTCATTCAGTCATTGACTCTACAACCAAAGATTAAAAAATACATTCTACTTGATTGTTACTGGGTCTCATTACCTTTGGTTCCTTAAAAGATGGGGGCTACATACTGTATAAAACGATTCTAGTGATTCTTCTTATGTACCTTCTACATAAAAGAGTTTGCAGCCCTGTATGAGTAGCTCAAAAGCAAGAACATTTCTTATTCTTCTTAATGAATTTATTGTCAGAAATATTGTATATTCATTGTATGTTCTTTGACTATTTTTTCTGTCTATTTTGTCAGTGTGTTATATACAGTATACATACACATTTTTAGCTTTTATCTATATTATTTTCTAATATTACCCTTGACTTTTCTGTTCTTTACATACAGCATAACAAACCACTCTACTCCTTTGAGGATAATGTTGACTACATCTATGATGTCATGTGGTCTCCTGTGCACCCAGCTGTCTTTGCTGCAGTGGATGGAATGGGTCGCTTGGACATCTGGAATCTTAACAAAGACACAGAAGTAAGGAAGTCTGATGGGTTTATTCGAAATTTTTATCTTAAAATAATGACTGGTAAATATTCTACTTTATGCCATTTATGATCATTTGAATAACAAATAGAAATTAAATGATCGTATTCTTTTTAACAGGTTCCTACAGCAAGTGTGACAGTGGAGCGCTCTTGTGCTCTGAACCGGGTCAGATTTTCATCAGAGGGCCGCGAAGTAGCAGCAGGTGATTCTGAGGGTCGAGTCTGGATCTATGATGTTGGAGAGGTAATACACATGGAATTGAACTAAAATAATAAAAAAGAATAATAATTAATGCACAGTGTTGTTGTTGTCCAGTAAGCAAGCAAAGCTCAAAATGTACCCTGTCTGTGGGCCAATTCTTTAAGAACCAGCAGTAACACACGTTTTTTGTTTTTTTTTAACTCTCTCAGTAAGAATGAAAGCAGCAATCTGGGGTTCAATGTGTTTGTGTTTTGTCATTTCTTTTTTTAGCAATTAGCAGTGCCAAAATCCGAGGACTGGAGTCGACTTGCACAAGTTCTCGTGGAGATTCAAGCAAACACTTATGGAGAAAGTGCAATAGAAGTCTCTAGCTGAGAGCATTGATGTGCTACGAAAGCAAAACACACATAGATATATTTATGTTCAGTAATACAGAGCTTTTAGAACAAATGAAAATATTGACCGTTAAAGTTCACATGATAAATGAACTGTGTTATTAGTCTTTTTGTTTCTGCTTTATTTATACTATTTTTTTATTCATTTGAAGATGTTAACAAAATGAACAATGAAAAAGATTCAGTGTGTCACAAAACTATATTAAATCAATCTGTAAATCTATTATCATTAATTATTCAAAAACATCTTTGAAAAGTAAGTTTAAAAATCTGTTCAAAAATATTAATAGTATATAAGTTCATCAACACTGAGTGTTTACATGAACAAAAAGTTAAAGATTATTACCATATGTAAGTAATTGTAACAGGAAAGCTATTAAAGATGGTATCAGGATGTTGTTAAAGAATTCTGTTTGTGGGCTTTTTTATTTACTGTAATTAATCCTTAAAGAGTCTGGGATGAATTCAGTATTAAGTCAGTGCTATTAAATTTAAAAAACGAAGCAGAACATTGCCATTAAACTGTTACTTATATTATATTATTTGTATTTTGCTTGATTATTCTCAGCCTAGTTAACTTGTGACAATCCAGAGCCAGGGCCAGAGAGCAGACAGTAAGGCCAAACTGATCGTATACAAAAGTATAGTGACCTAATTTACAATCCCACAGAAGAACTACTGTAGCACAAATGACCAAAAACCTTTATGCTGGTTATGATAGAAAGGTGTCAGAACATATTGTTTATCACAGCTTGTTGTGTATAAAACTGCATAGCTGTAGACCGGTCAGAATGTCAATGCTGACCGCTGTGAGTATCAGAACTGGTCTGATGAAACACGTTTTCTTTTACATAATGTGGACACCAATGTGCATCATTTACCTGGGAATAGATGGCACCAGGATGCATTATGGCAATAACGGAAGCTGGCAAAAACAGTGTTACTGTATGCTCTGGGCAATGTTCTGCTGAGTTCTGGTATTCATGTGGTCTTAATATCGTTATTCAGACAGTTAGTTGGGTTTTGGCAGCACACACATGATTAGTCAGGTGGATTGAATTTAACTGGTGTATATCTCCGTCATGTAATAGGCAGATGAAGATGTGTCTCAGTTATTTACAATTTTCTACACATTAAACAAAAACCTGCTAATTCATTTAATGCATTTGGAATTCAGTACATAAGATGCACTGATAAGGGTGAACATATCATTTGGATTGAATATTCTCCCTCAGTCTAATCTCAAATCATTACCTAGTCTCATTTAAAAGGTTTTTAGACATATTGTATACACTGCACCACACTACAGTGTTGAACATACATTCGCCTCAGCTATATAGTCAGTTATCAACCTTTTTTGGATAAAAAACTGTCACTTTAACAATAGACAAAGGACAATGCAATTATTCATTAATAATTATTATTAGCAAAATAATCAGCCAGATTGCTTTATTTCCCTTCAACTAAACACCCCATTATCTTTAAGATCCCAGAAAATGTTGTAGTATAGCACTTAGACAAATACTTGCATAAGCTCTAGATTATAGGATTTAGCACAGAACTGAAACAGCACTAGTTAAAGTAGCAACCAACCTAATACAGGCCTCTAATCATTCATTCATTCGTTTTCTACCACTTATCTGAACTTGTCGGGTCACGGGGAGCCTGTGCCTATCTCAGGCGTCATCGGGCATCAAGGCAGGATACACCCTGGACGGAGTGCCAACAAATCGCAGGGCACACACACACTCTCATTCACTTACACACTCACACACTACGGACAAGTTTTCCAGAGATGCCAATCAACCTACCATACATGTCTTTGGACCAGGGGAGGAAACCCCCGAGGCACGGGGAGAACATTCAAATTCCACACACACAAGGCGGAGGCAGGAATCGAACCCCCAACCCTGGAGGTGTGAGGTGAACGTGCTAACCGTGCCGCCGCTTCCAATCAGACATCTCTATATATATTAAGGTAAGGTCTTTTGGCCCACAAGGCTCTGTTCTAGGCCCACTGATCTTTTATCTAAATATGCTATCACATGCTATTACTCCATAATGCAGCAGAACCAAAAATATGACCATATCACCAATTTCAATTGTTAAAAAAACACAATACAAATAAAAACAAAAACAATATGCTCAATTGATCAAAAGTTGCAGGCTATTTGTCGGTACCTTGACTGATGTAGGCCACAGCATGGGGCAGAGCCTTCTCTTACAAAGCCTTCCAATAATATAACAGCCTTTCTTTATATGTTTACACAGGTTTGTTGACAATGGAGTGGCTGGCTGCTTTATGTGCCAAGGTGCCTTCATGTTACCTTCTGGCTCTCCCTTTTATTTGTGCTGTTGTAGATAGTATTACCACTGTCCCTGCTTGTACTCTGCACACACTGTACACTGTACACCATTAAATGACAATGAGCATACCCAAATCTCTCTCTCTCTCTCTCTCTCTCTCTCTCTCTCTCTCTCTCTCTCTCTCTCTCTCTCTCTCTGTCTTTCTATCTCTGAGAACCACTCACTGCTGTGCATGGCTTACAAATCACCATGGGTTTACTATGGATGGTACCACACAGACAATTTGGCTGTGGATGTTCTTCCATGGACAACCTAAAGATGCCAATTTCTGCAAATCATTTATAATACATTTAACTTTATATACGGGAGATACAAGAGAATTCCAGTTGTAAGGGACGTAAACTCTAATGATTCTCATATTCACACTCCCTTTAAACATACCGAACACTGCTTGACTTTATAGCATATAGTTATATCTGGATGTCCCTCAGATGAGGATGGTATCCTTTCTGTTTTTTTCTCATGGAGTTTTCCTTTTGTAACCTCAGAGACTTTTACCTTGACACCGTTGCCTCTGGCTTTCTCAGTCGAGATCATTTTCAGTTGTATATCTGTACTTTCTGTAGAGTTGCTTTTTGCCATTGCTAAAGCAATATATAAATAAAATGTAATTGAATTGCATGTATGTAAATTGCTCTATGTGTATTTATAAAAATTTTGCTTTGTAGCACATGGGATTGAATCAGAACCAGTGCTGTGTGCATTCATGAATGACCCCAATCTCTGCCAAATATAAACCATCACATATCCAGGCTTTATAGTGATCACACGTCATTGGGTTGGTCTATTTATAACAAGAGTGTTGATTAGGAAAGGCCTGTTTTCTCAAGCTGTGACACTTTATTCCACAATGCATGATGTTAATACATGAAGCAGTGGTTTGTGTTTGTGTGGAAGGGGGGATTATGGGCGTGGCTTTTTATTTTTTTATTTTTTTTATTTTTTACAATATATAAAAAATGTACCAACATGCAGACGTTCGTCTGCATGTTGGTACATTTTTTATATATTGTAAAAAATAAAAAAAAGCCATATATATATATATTATATTATATTATATTATATTATATTATATTATTATATATTATATTATTGTGTTCTTGTAATGCTCAGTAAAGGAAAGGAAATTTGAGCAGGAATCTGAGTGCACTTGCTGATGTGGAGAGGAGTTTGTCCTCACTGTTCTCTTCAGGGCCGCGTCCCAAATCACACCAATGCCCTTCTAAAATACTATCAGAGCGACCGCGCAGCTGTGCTGACGTTCTGGAATGCTGCAGTAGACTAGTGCGCGCTATGCGGTTTGGAACGAAGCCCCAGGTGTCCTTAACCTTAGCGCCTTTCGTCCTCTCGTGAACGCGCACATTACGAATGTGCACGTACGAGGCGGGATCCTGTTACCATGACAATTACGTCAACATTGGTGTCGCGCGCTGTCGGGTAACTAAAGGTCAAACTAAAGACAAGCGACAGAGACGGAAGGAAGGAAGCGGAATGGCGGAGACTCGGAATTTGTGTCAGCCAGAGCCGGAGGAAATAAAAGAGTAATAAAGTGTAGTGTAACCTGCTTTGAGTGCTATCGAGTGAAGTGAAGGCGAATGTAACGAGGTATATTAGAGTGAAAGGACAAGTGTGTGTGTGTGTGTGTGTGTGTGTGGATTAGCCGTTAGCTAGCTAGGATCTGACTGGGGCTCATTAGCACAATGACTTTCAGCCGTCTTTAGCAAGTGTGCTAAAACACTTTACTGTTCAACAACGACTCGCTTTTTTTCAGTTTCGTCTCTTTAATTCTCACAAAACTAAGTTTACAGCCGTTTTGTGACGCGGTGTGTATTCGTACAGACACCGTTAGCATGTCAGCTTCCTCTTCGACCAACTTTGTAACTGCTACAAAAACAACTTGGCCTTTGCTTCGTGTGTGTTCAGGAGATGTGTATTAGTGTGTTGTGTTTTGTCTCTCTCTCTGTCTCTCTCTTCTGAGAGTGTATGAGGTTTAAATATATTTCCGGGCAGTTAATGTAAATAGACAGACAAACCTGAGTTTTATTTCGGTAACGTTTGGCTTTTTTTTTACGTCTTAACATGTGGCTTTGGTAAGAATGTTTTGCAAGAAGGTTTTCCACAGGTAGTGATGTAGCCAAGTGTGTGAGTGTACCCCGAATAGTGTCAACTAAACAGAGATTAAAGTCTAAACGCTTCAGAATAATAAACTCCTACAGGTTGATCTTTTTTTTTTTTTTTATACCATGTAGAAGTGTGTAAATGTTCACCATGATCCCGGTTTAAATGCAGACTGGTATCTGACTTTGTGTTGTTCCTCTTCTTTGCGCTGTAGAGGGCAGTCCACACTGCACTTTACTCCTCCATCTATTGCTGCTCTTTTCTTTTGTTTTCTGTGTGTGAAACATCAGCTGTACGTATTGATTGTGTGTGAACTGAGCCGGTTGTTTGTGATTGTAAACATCCCCGACTGGAAGCTGTGTGTGAAGTGTTGAGCTTTCAGTTGGATGTTTGCTGCCACTGACCATCAACGTCGTCGTCATCATCCGTACTTGATTGAATACACGAAGAAGCTGTTTAATGCGAGACAAGGTGCTCAGATTGTCCTGTGTCAAGTGCAAATTGTACAAAGAACAAATAGTTCTTGTGAGTGTTGCATATGTTATAAAGTACTTTTTGCCCTTTTGCCTCTGTTGCAAGTTTAGTGACAGTCCAGCTGCAGTCCCTGTAAACATCCTACACTCAGCTGTAGTGTGGATGAAACGCTGAGAGGAGGGTGTTTGCTTTGACTGGTTGGAAAACCACCGTGATGCAGATTGTGGAAGAAATGGATAGCAACGCATAGAATTGTATAAATCTCGTAATCGGTATGATGAACCTTTGTATGACTGATAATCTGAATAAAAGTTTATTTATTACTGTGTCTCAGTTGGCTGCTGAGTTTGTTGTCAAGACTGTAAAAACACAAAAGCTATATTAGATCAAGATATGTTTTGCATAAGGTGCAAGTAGTTTAAAAACTAAAGAAAGCAAAACCCCAGCCACAAGCACTAAAAGTCTTTCAAACTGTTACTTTATTGTGGTGGTTGTTTAATAAGGTTAAGGTTATTAATCAGAAGATAATTATCATCTTAATTAATTAATCAACTTACAGCAAGACACTCGTGTATGTAACCGGTATTGTGGAAAAAGGTTGCACACGTGTGATGAGAATTCCCAGTTATGTATGCTGGGAAAATTGTATAGAAGTGCAGATGAGTTAAAAAAAAAAAAAAAAAGCAAAGGTCCAGGTGTAGCATGGAGCATATTGTTGTGATCTGCAGCAATACACAGCAATTTAATTAAATTTTCTTAAACTTCCTTTAGCATTTAAACACAGTGAAATGTTGTAGAGATTTCCATTAAGAACTAGTCATTTTCTGTTTATTTAAACGTCTTTTATACAGTTCATACCTTAGAGATGAGTTGGGATTCTTTTCTGGTGATCTTTGTTTATTCTTTGTTAATCCAAGAATGTTTATAAAAAAAAAGGTAGCTTACTTAAAAACATACCAAAAAAAGTTACTGTATGAGCCATCTAGTATGAGCTAGATATGATATAGTATATTTTTTTTTATTTCATAACGACATCAAACACCAAAATACATATTTTGTTCAATGCCACATGAACAGGAGGTATCAGTCACATAGGTTACCAGAGAAGTACAAAAAAGTACAAAAAATTTAATTATTTTAAAATATTACATGTTTTCTGAACTTTTTTGTTTTTTACTTTTTCCAAAGCAGTACTTTATAACTTGAAATCATTCATAAAATGGGACAGATTTGGTTTACAAAGGGCCCACTTTGTTTTGTGTATATGGTACTTTCCTAATACAATAAATAGCTGTATAATATAATGTTCATTACTTTCCATATTATCTCTCTCATAATAAAAATAATACATCAAATACACCCATTTCTACCACGCAACCCAATTTTCTACTAATATAATTTTCCACATCTTTCCATAAAAAGTCTTGAGTAGATACAATAATAAAACGGATGCAAAATTGTTTCTTTTACCTGACCACAAAATTCGGATATAATGATCATAGTCATGGCCATATGGTACATAGTGACGTCACAGTCTTATTCTCAGGGACCATAATAAGAGTAGAAAGAGTTAAAAAGGAAAACTACATTTCTGCATTGTGCTGATGAACTATAGACGTTAGAAAAAGCAAAAAAAAAAGTTTACAATTAGAAGCAGAAACCTGATCATATCAGATGATGATGCACTTGGAGCTGTATTTACACAGACTAACCTCCAGACCGCCAGGTGGCGCTGTCACCGAAACGCGCTCCATTCTCCTCGAACTCAAACCGCCATGTATGATGTCGCAGATTCGCCATAAACGCCTGCTAAAGTAATTTTTAATACAATAAATTCCACTTAAAATGTCTTTTTTTGGAGCCATGAATACAAATAAGAATCTTCTGTTGTTTTTTGGACCGCTGGTTTAGTTCAGAAGCATGGACCCAGCACGAGCAGGTAGGCAGAAAGCGTTTTGGTTTACAGTAATGAAAAGAAACAGCTAATGCCGATGATGTGATGAGCAGGAAGCAGGTAAAACTAGCAGTAACTTCACCTCCTAAAGTTGGTGAATTAATTAATCATGGCACTGTTTCATTCTTGTCTTGCTTTAACAGTGCTTGCTTCTTATTTTTAACTCTTTACACGCTCACTGTTTTTTTTTACAGCTGTTTTAATGATTCAGTTCAGTTCATAAACAAATTCGTCTCGAAACTAATATTCAGTAAACAAACTCACTCCAGCTGACTTGCTGTAAACCCTGCGGCTAATTAGCATAATGCTAAATATCGGTGTTCTGTAGCGCCACGTTCGGTTTATTGTCACACAGGAAACGTGTTTAATTGTTTAGTAATCGAAACATACTGTAAATTATGAACTCTGAGCTCATCTGCAGGAAATTACACCACAGTAGAAACTAAAGTGTTTCATTCTCCCATAAAGAAACGAGATATCATCCATGTCTGGACCATAATACAGTAAAAGTTATTAATGTCTGTTTTGTATTGTTTTCATTCGACACTTTACACCAAACACCTAATCCTGACTGAATTGTTGATGTTTTGAATGACTCAGGATGCTTGAAACCCAATGAAGCTTGTTAGATAAGTGACAAAATGACCTGGATATCTGTATTAAACAAACAAACTAAACAAAAACCCCAGCTACTCAAACACCTGATGCAAAATAGCTTACGGATATTTCCTAAACCATGACTTCAAATCCTGATAATGAGCTAAAGATTTTTTTTAAAGAGAGATATGTTACGTTACGGGCGAAACGATGACGGATGAATCGCTTGTAACCCCAAACAGTTGTTACTGTTAACACTGCAAACATGTTCACCAAACATGGCCTACAGCAGAACGTTTTCTCATCTGGTTTATTGGAGAATAATAATTGAGCTCACCATCTGCTTGTAAGAAAAAGACACGAAGACACAAGAAACATCCCCAACAGCTCTCAGACTAATGATCAGTGATCAGCAAATCAAACCACAAACCTGTTCAGTCGAATCAGACGCTCCAGAGGAAAGGTGAAGTTCTAATCCAAATACGTTCGTTTTCCAAATTTTGGAAAAAGTTGTTGCATCTCAGGTTCAATCCCATCTCTAAAAATAGCCTGTTTGAAAAATTATAATCTGGTTTTCGACCTTTGCATAGTACTGAGACTGCTATGGTAAAAGTTGTTAATGATCTGCTGACGTCAGCCGATTCTGGACTTTTAACCATACCTACTTATTCTACTCGATTTAATGAGACTTGATGAGGCAATTTCTCATCAAGTTCTCTTAGATAGATTACTCTCTGTTGGAATTACCGGTGTCCCTCTTAGTTGGTTCAGATATTATCTCTCTGGGTGCACTTGATTTTTTCAACTTAAAAATTTTAGATCATATGTTTCACCTGTTACAGCTGGTGTCCCTCAAGGCTCTGTTTTGGGCCCTGTTTTATTTATTATTTATTTACTACCATTCTGTAACATTTTTAGGAAATATGGCATCAGTTTTCATTGCTATGCTGACGACACCCAGCTTTATTTGTCCTCTAAGCCAAATTCTACCCTTCTTTCCTCCTCTCTTTTGGGCTGCTTAGAAGAGATTAAATCCTGGTTTTCACGTAACTTTCTCAAGCTGAATATTGACAAAACAGAAGTTTGCCTTGTTGGTACCAAATCTAATTTGTCAAAATCTAACAGTTTCTCACTTTCTGTTGATAACTCTCTTATGGTGATTTTATCATCACCACTCAACTGTACGGTGTCCTTGAGTGCCCTGAAAGGCACCTTTTAAATAAAATGTATTAATATTACTTTATTATTACATTATGATATGATATGACATGTCGAGAGCATTTCCTTCTTTGGTTTTAAAATAAAAACATCTATTGTACTGTTATTGTTGAGGTGAGCTTGGAACACTGCTCTGTGAGATATGTTACGTTACGGGCCAAACGATGACGGATGAATCGCTTGTAACCCCAAACAGTTGTTACTGTTAACACTGCAAACATGTTCACCAAACATGGCCTGCAGCAGAACGTTTTCTCATCTGGTTTATTGGAGAATAATAATTGAGCTCACCATCTGCTTGTAAGAAAAAGACACGACACAACAGCATCTTTATCAAAGTTAGAAAGTAGCAGAGTGAATACATGTCAGTATGAAATATAATCAGTTCTTCCTCAGACTCCTTCATTTCTCAAATGATCTCGGTGATGATCTGAACACCCTTAAGAACAATGGACAAGAAGATATCTGTAGGACGACACAATTTCAGCAGTGTAGCTCCTGTGCTTTATGTCTGATAGGTGATTAGTAGTGAGATGGAGGATAAATAAAGCTGTTCCTCCAGACAGTGTAGGAGGAGAAAGAAATGAATATCGGCTACATTTTTGGAGACACTATTACTTACTTTTTTCAGCTTTTCCATGTCTGAATCTGGTGGTGTTAATAAATCGGTGTAACCGGCAATGTTACTGTGACTTTAGTGCTTTAGGATTCATGAAGTCTCTCTTGTCTTTCTATTTAACTTTATTTAAGCATTTTTCACATGGTGGCTGTTTGTATTTACAGAGGGATCTTCAGTCTTCATGTGTAAAATATGCAACCTGTTCTCTCCTAACAAATCACAACTCCAGTCTCATGTACTTGAGAAACATAGTGACGAAGATGGAGCTGCTGAGGACTTTATAATTCCACTCAAACCTTTACATGTACCAGGTACGTCATCGAACGCCTCGATATCTGTAAGAACCTCATGCTGTTTCACACCAGATCCATAATAGATGTAACGATTTTTCACCTTTTATTTAACATTCATTATTATTATTGCATCTATACTAACTTACATTTTTTTGTAGCGGTCATAAAGAGAAAAAGAGGTAGACCAAAGGGATCTACTAAGAAAGCCCAAGCAGATGTACCGGGGCCTAACCAAATTTCCAGTCAGTCGAAGAAGGATGATTGTGATGTGCTGTCTGAATCTCCAGTTAATACCCAGCACACTGAAGATGGCACTGGTTTGGAGTGCAAGAAATGCCAACGCAAATTCAGCAACAAACGTCAAATTTCCAAACACATCTGTTTCGCAGAGCTGAAAGATGAGGATGACTTTCACAGTAAGAGTCTTTCTGGTCTTTGTTCTCATAAAACCATGTTAACCACCAGAAACCTGAATACAACCGTCTTTTGAGTACATGAGATCATTAACTCTCTTCTCACCCAGGTGAGGACATTAATCTTACTGAGGTCATAGAAGAAGAAGACACAGATGTAGAATGCTCACCAAAGAAGGCCAGACCATTAAAAGCAGACAAGGCTTCTAGTGTAAAGGACCCCGACTCAACAGGCTGCACCAAAAACCCCATCGTCAACGTGGTTCTTGCAGCACATGAAGCCATTCCTGGTGAGATATTATCATACAGCTTTAAAACTGACCATAGACCCAGTCTTATCAAGGCGTTGTTGTATTGCAGGCACTATAAAAATAGTCCCCATTGAAGCTGCTCCAGCTGAGGCGGTTATGCTACCTGAAGAATCTGCAGGAGAGTCCATGCAAAAGAAAGGATACCAAGAATATGCCATACAACAAGCTGCTTATGAAGTGCCTCTGAAATCGAACAGGTACACCCATGTGCCCCATGTTCAGAACACTGTAAAAACATCATTCTTTTATTTTAAAAAAAACATTGCCAAATTGTGTCCTATGCTGTCACTCCCAGTGGCTGAAAAGTTTCTTTCATTCTTTTATCATTCGTGGAGGGCCCGAGACTCAAACCCACAACCTTAGGGTTAGGAGTCAGACTCTCTAACCATTAAGCTAAGAGAGCAAAAACCGGTCTTGTTCTATGCATAGGAGTGATGGTGTACTCTCTCACCTGTCCGTCACAGCAACACTAGCCAATCAGGGGTGTCTGTATGTGGAAGAGGGTAGACAGATCATAAATAATTAGCAAATGCCCAGTGTCCTGACATTTTGTCACGTGCTCCACCCTAATATTTATCGCGTTGAAGTGAAGTGAAGTGACGTGACGTACAGCTAAGTACGGTGACCCATACTCAGAATTCGTTCTCTGCATTTAACCCATGTGAACACACACACACCGTGAACACACACCCAGAGCAGTGGGCAGCCATTTATGCTCCGGCGCCCAGGGAGCAGTTGAGGGGGGATTCGGTGCCTTGCTCAAGGGCACCTCAGTCGTGGTAATGCTGGCCCAAGACTTGAACCCACAACCTTAGGGTTAGGAGTCAAACTCTCTAACTATTAGGCCACGACTTCCCGTGTACAGCCGCTGTGTCTGTAACTCATTTAAGCTGTTACCCATCAGATGTTTGATTTTTTTCCCCCACTGTCTTTTTCCACAGGATAGGGCAGACCCAGCTGAAAATTTTCACCTGTGAATACTGCAACAAGGTTTTCAAATTTAAACATTCCCTTCAGGCTCACTTGCGAATCCACACCAACGAGAAGCCTTTTAAATGCAGCCTGTGTGACTACGCCAGCGCTATCAAGGCCAATCTCAGCGTCCATATGAGGAAGCACACCGGGGAAAAGTTTAGCTGTGAGCACTGCTCATTTAACTGTTTGAGCAAGGGTCACCTAAAAGTGCACGTGGAGAGGGTGCACCAGAAAATCAAGCAGCACTGCCGCTTCTGCAAGAAGAAGTACTCCGACGTCAAGAACTTGCTGAAGCACATCCGAGAGAGCCACGACATGGAAGACGGGAAAGTCAAGGACTCTTACAACAAGTACCGTCTCCAAACCCGAGAAGGCAAACGGCAGCTGCTCTACGACTGTCATGTCTGCGACCGTAAATTCAAGTACAAGTTAGAGCGAGATCGCCATCTGATGGTCCACGGAAGCAACCGACCTTACGGCTGCGAGTTGTGTGATCACGGCTGTACAAAGTTTCAAGCTCTTCAGGCTCATGTTAGAAAGCATCCCTTTGTGTATATGTGCTCAGTTTGCCAGCAGAAGTTTGTCAGTACCGTTCGCCTCAAGTTGCACCTCAGTGAGTCCCATCCAGGGATGGATGAAGCCACGACTTTCGCTGATTGTATCCAGAGCAGTTTCTGCCTGTTGAAACCTGGGGATGACATCCAGCAGGACATGCTGAGACAAGACGAGCTGGAGATCAGCAAAGAGCTGTCCCTCCTCAATGCACAGGAAGTGCTTGCTACTGAAATGGACAGTGTAGAGGAGTGTCAAGGTCCTGGTAGTTTAGCTACACAGGAAACGGTACATGGTCCCCAAGAGGACATAGCTTCAACAGAGATCAACAACTGTCCGGTTATTGACATCAACGCAGCTGAGGAAGCACAACTGCATGGCGGAGTTTCTGAGGATTTACTCGACAAAGAACAACTGCAGGATAATTTGCCAAACGTGGAGTCTAGTGTAACAGAACTGAATAATTCTGGTGAACGCAGTACAAATTTGCCCCCATCACAGACACCAGTGCTGTCAGAAAATGCCACTACAGAAATGATGGTTCCTCAGACTGAGTCCAGTGTTACTCCAAGCAGCCCTCCCCCTAGTGGTACGGAGGATCTGGCAACCACACAAGCAGAAGAAAAATCAGCGTTTGTGCAGATTTTAGAACAAATGCAGAAAAGAAATCTAAACATGGATGTTTTTGAGAGAATACGGAAAGTCTACGGAGATCTGGAGTGTGAATACTGTGGTAATCTTGTATATACAGAATGTTTCCTGGTTGTTCTTGTTTTTTTTCAACATGTCTCTTCTTTGTTTTCAACGCATCTTAACTCTGTTTTTTTTATTATAGGTAAGCTGTTCTGGTATCAGGTGCACTACAACATGCACGTAAGAACACATACAGGAGAACATCTGCATTACTGTTCCCAGTGCAATTACTCTTCCATTACTAAAAACAGCCTGAAGCGTCACGTAATCCAGAGACACAGTAACGTCCTCCTCAAGTGCTATATAGAAGGATGCCAGTACTCTACACCTGACAAATACAAGCTGCAGGCTCATGTTAAAACTCACGTAGAAATTGTGAGTACAAAGGATATTTATCTGGGGAATAAAAAATCAATAGATCTTGAGTTTAATTCATTGATTTGACTTTTTTTTTTAAGGTTAAGAAGAGCTTTGTGTGTCCCCTCTGTAAGAGTGCATTTCCTGAAGACAAAATTAAGCATCATATCAGATCCATCCATCCAGGTAAAAAAAAAAAAAAAGTCTCTGGGAATTTTTTTCTCTTTTCTCCGTCTATGTTTTTTATGAAGAATTGTGTTTTTAAAGTGTTTTTCCTGTTTAGACACATCACTAACATACACTTTAGAGTCACTGGGAATACGTGCCCATTTAAAAGGTGTGATAGGAAAACGAGCCTTAAAGTGTCCGTACTGCGACTGCTACTTCACAAAAAATGGAACCGACATGCAGCAGCACATCTGGGCTCATGAAGGTGAGCTAATAAATAACAGAAATCTCACAAGTGTAGGTGCAAACTCAGAAAATATCATCTTTTTCCACCAAAACAGCAAAATTTTCTTTATGTTTTGTTTAAAAATCTCCGTGAACGTATACAGTATGTTAATTTTTTTCCCTTATCGGCTATGTTTGAAATCCACCTGTAATACACCCTTCAAAAAAACACCCTTTTTTGTTGTTTCCCACCTACAGGAGTAAAACCATATAAATGCTCGTTGTGTGATTACGCCTCACGCAGCAAAAGCAACCTGAAGGCTCATTTCAACAGGCACAACACGGAGAAGACCCACCTGTGTGATATGTGTGGGAAGAAGTTCAAGTCCAAGTGCACGCTAAAGAGCCACAAACTCATGCACTCGGCTGACGGTGAACCACCGTTTATTTTTTTTATCGTTTGCTGAGAGTCAGTCGTAGTAAGACTGAGTACGTGTGTGTGTGAAGGAAAGGGAGGGAAGTGGAACAGTAAGGTTACAGGGTGAAGAGGTGAAGAAGGTACAGGAGTTTAGGTACTTGGGGTCAACAGTGCAGAGTAATGGAGAGAGTGGGAAAGAGGTAAAGAAGCGAGTGCAGGCAGGTTGGAGTGGGTGGAGAAAGGTGTCAGGAGTTCTGTTTGATAGGAAAATATCAGCGAGAATCAAGAGGAAAGGTGTACAGGGTACAGTGGTGAGACCGGCCATGCTGTATGGTTTAGAGACAGGAGTCTGAGCTAGAGGTAGCCGAGCCGAAGATGTTGAGGTTCTCTTTGGGAGTGACGAGATTGGACAGGATTAGGAACGAGTACATAAGAGGGACAGCTCATGTTGGAGGTTTGGGGGACAAAGTTAGGGATGTCAGATTAAGATGGTTTGGAGGAGGGAGAGTGAGTATATTGGTAATAGGATGTTGGACATGGAGCTGCCAGGCAGGAGGCAAAGAGGAAGGCCAAAGAGGAGGTATATGGATGTAATAAATGAGGATATGAAGCTAGTTGGTGCAAGTGTTGAGGATGCAGAAGATAGGGATAGGTGGAGAGAGATGATTCGCTGTGGCGACCCCTGACCCTGAAGGGTAAAGCCGAAAGAAGAAGGTTTCTTTAACATAAACCTTTTCTCGAACAGATCTACAGGGAGAGATTGACCTCATTTCAATGTATGAATGTTGGCTACAACATAACAATGATCAGTATAGGGAACATGGATGAAGTACAGATATCTTAGTATAAAGGAAACTGTATCTAATGTTCTAATGTTTTCACTCAGTCAATAATAAGACCGGTTTAATTTGTTTTATTCTAATGGTGGATAGTATTGCTTCATTCTAGAAATAAGTAATATAATATGTTACTAATACATAAGACAACGTCAAGCCAGAAGTGAGCAAAAGTATCTAGAATGAGACATAATCATTTTTAATATTTAACAAAATGTGTTTTTTATATGTTTGTGAAAAGGAGGTGACTTGGTACAATTTGGATATAATAGGCTAATTAATCTCAGTTTACTTGCGATGGAATTGTGGAAAAGATGTGAGGAGATTGTGAGGAAAAGACATGAGGCAGAGATGAAGATAGCAGAGATGTTAAGGTTCTCTTTAGGAGGGATGAGGATGGACAGGATTAGGAACGAGCACATCAGAGAGAGAGCACAGGTTGTCTGTTTTGGGGACGAGGACAGAGAGGATAGATTGAGATGGTTTGGACATGTACAGAGGAGGGAGATGGTTATATTGGTAGAAGGATGTTGGAGATGGAGCTACCAGGTAAGAGGACAAGAGGAAGGCCAAAGAGGAGATATATGGGGGTGTTAGATGAGGACATGAAGAAGAAGAGCTTTGTGTGTCCTATCTGTAAGAAGGCATTTGACAAGACGGACACAAGGAAGTTCTCTGGATATATGGTGGAGATAAACACGTCGAAGTCTTAAAACACTCAGAATGGATTCTGTCCTTTCTTCCGTTCTGCCTGGGTTTACTTAGAAGACTTAAAGTGAAGTGTTAATGGTTAACGCTATTCTGAATGAATCTGCTTCTGTTTCCCGCTGCCGTAGGTAAGCAGTTCAAATGTACCGAGTGTACTTTCACCGCAGCCCAGAAGCCACAGCTCCTCCGCCACATGGAACAGCACGTCTCCTTTAAGGTAAAATACAGTGGACTTTTCCCAGCATGCATTTTTCCATATGCAAGTCGGATCAACAATTTTCATAATCCAGCAATCAGCGTGTTGATGATCAGTGACACATCATTTTGTTCACAATAAAATCACACAATGTATAAAAATGTATGTCATCGAGCGTTCGGGTTTGTGACATGACTTCATGTCTTTTCAGCCATTCCGTTGCACACACTGCCACTACTCGTGCAACATCTCAGGTTCACTTAAAAGACACTATAACAAGAAGCATCCAGGGGAGCAGTACAGCAACACAGGTCCTGGAACACCTACATCAGAGACTGTAATAGAGCAAGGTCTGTTTCTATGTTTCCTTTTCAGTTCAGAGTTGTTATTAGAAAATGTACTAAAACTGTAGTACAATAAAATGTGAGAAGTCTCTCACCGAGTCTCTCCCGACTGAGGTGCAGCGAGGTGTAACGCCTTTGGTTCGTATATCTGCAGGTGGAGTGAAGTGTCCGGTTTGTAACTATGTTTATGGAACCAAATGGGAAATGAACAGACACTTGAAGTGCAAGCATGGACTCAAAGTCGTTGAGAATCAGTGGGAGGTGAGCAAATACAAACAGCTTTGACTTCACTAGCAGCAGCAATCTCTCAAAAACGTCCCTCATATAGCGCACGCGTGCATTTACACAACGTATACGTGCAGTATATGATGTAGCAGTAATCAGTCAGAAGTAGCTTAAAAAAATCTAAAAGCAATAAACAATATTGGATTCATTGAGGATTTATTTTTATTGTTTTTTTTAATAATAGTTTAGTAGTTAAAGGTGGGGTGCACGTTGTTTGAGAAACGCTTTAGAAAACCGAGCCGGGCCGAGAGACAAAACAAACATGTAGCCAATGAGCAGAAAGGGGCGAGTCTTGTCAATATGCGGCGGAGAGAGTGTTCAGTGCACATGTGTGACATTAGCAGAAAGTGATTGAAACATTGACATGGCGGATATAAACGAAAAGTGAAGAAAGGCTTACGATAAGGCAAGAAGCAGGAACCGTTAATATAGGATCAGCTTTCCCCTTTCGGCCAGCTGCCCCCACCATAATAGTTGCTTAGGTTACATATGTATGTGTGGGGCGGAGCTATCAAAACAGGGGTGACACCTTTATGGGTTAGGGGCGTGTTTGTTTTGGTGATTTCAAATGTCAACATTGGCTTTCAAGCATCGTGCACCGCACCTTTAATAATAGTAGTTTTAGATAAATAATGATAATTGTAGTATTAGAGTGCGGTGAATGATCCTTATCTCTTCTGCTTGTTCAGGTTGTAGAATCAGCAGAGGAACCAAACACACAGTATCTTCAAATCGCTGAGACGGAGGACGTGCAGGGAACAGAGGCTGCGGTCTCAGTGCTGCAGAACCTTCGCTTTAACACACAGAATGGTGTGTAACAGGACATAAAGATGTGGCTGACAAATATTCAGTGAAATGTGCAACAACTTTGTTTCTGTTTCGTAGGCGTCGTCTCGGCAACAGCTACAGACAGACTGGATCCAGCGTCGGTTAACATTCTCCAGCAGATAATCGAGCTCGGCACGGAGAACCCCGACACCGTGGCCTCTGTGGTTGCCATGGCGCCTGGTACAGTCACAGTGGTGGAGCAGGCAAGTCTAGCTGCTTACAAACAGGAGATGCTACAGAGTTTTTCAGTACTGAATGGAAAAACCCAAGAGTTTTACATTTACACTGTTTGGCAGATGACTTTATCCAGATATCTCATTTTATACAACTGAGGGTTAAGGGCCTTGCTGAGGGGCCCAGCAGTGGGAGCTTGGTGGCAACTGACAACCTTCCATCTGGTAGTCCACAACCTTAGCAACTAGGCTACCACACAAGTGTTAGAGTGTTTCGAACAAACGTTCTGTTAAAGCTGTGGATGTGAAAATAGCATCAATAAAGAGCTCACTAAGAATGGCAACAGCTTTTGCCTTGTGTAGCTTGTTTGTTACAAGCTGTCTCACAGCATCCATTACCCCTTTTCCACCAAAAAGAACCGGGTGCTGGTTCAGAGCTAGTGCTGGTGCTGGTTCAAAGTTGGTTCCACTAGCGATCCTTCTAAGAACCGGTTTGATTCCATCGGTTAGAGAGCCGTCACAGAGCCGAGTCTGCCATCACTGTATACATGTCATGTTACACAGCAACGTTAGCACAGCAGCGGCAAACACAAACACTTAGCATGTAGCTACCTACTATCACGTGTGTTGATAACTGATCATATTGCGGTAAAGTTAAAGTGTATGAAACATTAGTATACTTAAGGTACATTATCAAAGGTGCTAACAGCCCCCCCACACACACATACACACAGCCCCGCCCACAGCCCCTGACGCAAGTGGTTCTTAGGTCTAGACCAGCAACGTTTTGGTGCTACTTAAGAACCTCTTTTCCTGGTTCAGAGCCGGTGCTTTGGGTGTTGAAACTGTTGAACTGCCTCGGTGGAAAAAGGGCACAAGATATTTTACAGCAGTGTATTTTACCAAGTAGTTCTGATGAAGGAACTCTTTACAAGTCAGTATGAAGTCAGTATTTGGTGGAGGTGTATAATGCTTCCCTATAAATAATGATATTGCATTTTCTCATAGGCTGTTTTCACACTTGCCCTTTTCCCCTAGAGTGTCTTTTGTGGTATGATAATATTTATAGTTAGCCTAACTAGTTACCTACATTGGGTTTATTGTAATCGATAATCTAGATGGAACAAAGGTTGTCTTAACTGTGGAGAGAAGGTTGTTTGCCTTTGTTATTGCTTGGAAGGCAGAAAATCAACAGAAGCCATGACCGGTAAACTGAAGCAAATCCACGAATATCCATTATGATGTTGTGAATCTCGTTATATTCATGATCTTCCAAGGGTTTGTTCTATGTGTCTATCTTGTTTCCATCCAAATTGGTCAGGAGGTAAAAAAAAAAAATCCTATTTCACTTTTTCACTATTTCACTCGGGTGATTTAGTGTTCAATATTTGCTGCATTCACCACTGCATCCTGGCTACAACTCCCAGTCAGGGAACAGCGTGTCATACTCCTAAGTGTCATCAGGTGAGCAAATCCCAGCAATGTCTGGAGGGAAAATTGCCCATGCTCTCTGGGATGAGAGCTGACTGTTGGGTGGGAGATAGTAGATGGCCATATTATGTGAAAGGGGGTGTTGGGTTTTGCATTCTGTTCATCTTTTTGTATCTTTACATATAATTTTCAGAGGCAGTTGAGAAAAAATTTTAGTGTAGTGAGAAACCATTATAGATAATATTTTGGGGCACTATGGCACTTTTTTAGGACTTTAATCAGCTCAAACTCTTTATGATACTAGGTTACAGAGGAGGAGCAGCAAACTGACCATGCCATGATGATCCATGATGCCCTGCAGCAGGCCACCGTGGGTCTGGGAGAAGAGCATCACCTGGTGGTGTCCTCAGACGACGTGGAAGGCATCAAGACAGTCACGGTGTACACGCAGGGAGAGGATGCTTCCCAGTTCATTGTCTATGTTCAGGAGGCTGTTCAGACTGAAGAGAGTACTACAGAGGTGACCTAAAGACCTTTCAGAAGGCTGTACAAGTGGAAAGATGTAGAAAATACATCGTATATGCTTTAGCTCACCAGCTTGCAGTCAACAAAGATCGAAGCTGGAGTTGCATACAGGACTCAAAAACTTGTTTTTCAGAGATAAACAGTACTGCTGAAAATCCTCTTTATTCTTCTGTAGCTTTTTATACTACGGTGATTTTGATGGGTTTCAATGCCATTGAATTGATTTGTTTGCTACATCATCTGTACCTGAGGTACAGTAATATGACTTTAATCTGATTCACTAGAATCTGAGCTTGAATTTTTTAAATCGAGTTACAGGCAGAATGTGTGTGATCTGACGTTATACCACAGCGCTGCTCACTAGTATGGCTATATGGTTCATATAAATCGATATTAAAAGCATATTATCATTGATATGAAGTTTTCTGTAATCTTTTATGACACACGAAAGTCTAGAAGACAGAGGATTTTGTGTTTGTGTTGATTTGGTAACATGACCAAGCTGTGTTGTCCTTATTAACATCGAAAGAGATGAGAGAGAGGCTGGTGTGGGAAAGAACGCATGGTTGGAGAAGTATGGCAATTTCTAGCTGTTTTAATTTAAGTAATAACAGGAACTCTCTTGTTCCATAACATTAAATGTAACTGTGAATAGTTCAAAAATTGATAACGTGATGCTTTACTAAATCAATCACTAAAATCATTGGCATATCGCTGTGGTATAAATGGAATAAAACACCACGTTGTTTAGTATTTTTACACCAGCTCACCTTAAAGCACTTAATTCTTTAACATTTTGCCACTGAATCTTCCAGATACACAAGCATGTAACTAATTATCTTACATGAAATTAAATGACATTTTAACCAGGGGAACTGTTTTTTTTTTTCTTTCGCATGATACCGTATATTTTTAATCCCATTAACATATAACATTGGTCTTGCTGATATAAAGGCTGTTTCCTTTTTTTTTTTTTTTTGCTTTTGGTGAGATATTCTGTTTAGCCATACCATTTAAAACCACTGAGAGGTGAAGTGAATAACATTATTATCTCATTACACTGGCACCTTCGAGAGGTGGGATACATAGATATTAAGTGAACAGTCCACTTAAGTACCGTTCTGTGTAAACTCTAAACACTATAGTTTTGTTCCTGGAGATCATCAGGCATGAGCATTCATGCTAGCTTCATCGGAACATGATTAGCTGACTGGACGATCCAAGTGTGCATGTGTTTCTAATAAAGTGGTTGAGGAATAAAGGAAATCAAAGGGCATTTAATTCGAAATTCACTTAATAAATGAGAAACATACTGTTATATAGAATTTTTGATCTAAAGTCACTTATATCTGTCTAATTTGCTTTGACGATCCGGTTGAATTTATTAAGTAAATAAACATTTTTACTTCTGTTCTTGTTGGGCTTCTAAAATAAGAAAAGCCTGACAACTTAGTCAGAAGTATGTACATGCCGTATGCTTTCAAGTTATGCTTTTAATACACATGATTGTACTTAATAAAAGATTTTTATGTATGTAGCACATAATATCATAATTCTGTTATAATCAGTTCATAATTTAGGTAGTTAAGTGATGCGGTGGGCAGCAGTGACACCTCACAGCTTCAGGGGCTGGGGTTCACACCTCTTTCTTTGTGTACATGTGGGTTTCTTCCCACTTTCTAAAAAGACTTCATTAGGCTAAAGAGAATTCCACACACTTCCCGTGTTAAGACAATTTCCATAATAGCTCATCATAATAAAAATTAATTCAGCTTTCCGGTGCACGGTGGCTTAGTGGTTAGCACGTTCGCTTCACACCTCCAGGGTTGGGGGTTCGATTCCCACCTCTGCCTTGTGTATGTGGAGTTTGCATGTTCTCCCCGTGCCTCGGGGGTTTCCTCCGGGTACTCCGGTTTCCTCCTCCGGTCCAAAGACATGCATGGTAGGTTGATTGGCATCTCTGGAAAATTGTCCAGAGTGTGTGAGTGAATGAGAGTGTGTGTGTGTGTGTGTGCCCTGTGATGGGTTGGCACTCCATCCAGGGTGTATCCTGCCTTGATACCCGATGACGCCTGAGATAGCCTGGCACAGGCTCCACGTGACACGAGAAGTTCGGATAAGCGGTAGAAGATGAATGAGAAACAGCTTTCATTTGTCAGATTTTCATTTTTTCAAAAGTTTCCCTGCAATATTTGTAGCACAGCCTTTTAATTGCTTGAGAGTAAACTTCCACCGGCTTCACATAATACATCTCCAGAGTTTGTGCTCATTCCTCCTGACAGAACTGGTGGAACTCGGTCAGCATTGTGGAGCCTTCACTTAGTTGAGAAATGTTCAGGATTCAGATCAGGTGAAATTGCTGAAATGCATGAAATACTTTAATGCCTTTAAGGATTTTATGGCAACGGTGGATGTAGCTTTAGGATTATTGTCCTGCCAGATGTTATATACATTTTTTATAAAGCTGCTCATGGTATCTTTAGTTGTTTGGAAATTGCCCTTAAGGAGGAAAAGGATTTGAGAATTCTTACCATAAAACCACGGACATCCCTAGCAGAAAACCAGCTAGCTGCCCGAGACAAACTCCAGGCTGATCAAACTGCTTGGCCAGGGCTGTTCACTTAGTTCGTCATGGGGCCAGTTAATATGAATTAATTTAATTTGAATCAAACTTAATGAATGAGTATATACAATTAGAGTTTGAAATTAATTTTAAAATATTTATTTTAAATGTAAAATATTATATATACAGTATTGCTCCCTATCCCTAATGAGCAAGCCGGAGGCGACAGTGGCAAGAAAAACTCCCTGAGAGGATATGAGGAAGAAACCTCGAGAGGAACCAGACTCAGAAGGGAACCCATCTACATTTGGGTGACACTCTACAGTAAATAGTGTAAATGTAAATAATGTCCTTTCTACAACAGCCGAGAGCTCCTGAGGAACTGATGGGTCATTGCAAACTCTTAAGTTCAGCACAGACCTGATTGCTGATAAATACCAGACCATACAGCAGACTGACACAACATTGGTTCAAAGAAGGCATGACAGTGTCCAGGCAGCTCCATCCACAACAATCCCTTGAGACACTGGCTGACCATGCAGATCAACCCCTGGCAGGGTGACCACCGGGTGACGAGACTCCAACCAGGGGTAGAACATCAGGATTGATGAAGTAGCTCTTCCAAACCAGGGCTTCCTGGGATGTAAAGCATCCCACCACTCCACAGTCTGCAAACCTGAGCTGGAAGTCTGTTGCATAACTGTGGGGTTCTGTGAGAAAAAGCTCTGCCCCCTGCTGTAGCCTTTTGTACTGGAGGTACTACCAACTAGCCTGCACCCTTTTTTTTTTACTACCAAATAACCTACATCTTAGCAATGTTTTTGAGATGAAAGAAGGCTACCCTTGTGGTATTATTTATGTGAGCTTCAAATGAGAGTGCCGAGGTCTTTTACTGCTGCATATGATGTAATAAAAAGACCAACCAGAGTTACTCTGTAATCAGAATTACTTCTAGCTGCAGGACCTAGTAAAAGCACTTCTGTCTTCTCAGAGTTAAGCAGAAGGAAGTTAGTAAGCATCTGATGTCCTTCACACAATCTTTAATCTTATTAAGCTGGTGACTCACATCTGACTTAGCTGAAACATATAGCTGCGTGTCATCAGCATAACAGTGGAAGCCAATCCGATTTTGTTGTATTGTTTATGATTAATTGCACTAAGGGTTAGCATATGTAGGAAGTAAAGCATTGGGCCTAAAACAGAACCTTGTGGAACACCGAACATTGCCTTAGTATGTTTAGTCATCATTTAGATCCACGAACTTATATCGATCCGTCATATGAGTATGCAAAGTAAGGCTTTTTCTACATTCAAAAGGTTAATCAGAGAGCCATATCACACTCATTTACGATTTAACCCATTTAACTGAAACTTAGGTGCACATAAAAAAGTTCACAATATTGAAAATATCATTGTTTAATGGGTTTTTTGTCAGAATAATTTTCGTTTGACTATTGAAACTACAAGTTTTAATAAGCAGCTCAATAATTGGCAAACATTTCGACTGTCTTCTAATGAGAGAAATGAAAAATGATGTCAGTGCAGCACACACAAAGTGTTGCATGTCCTGGTCTGTGAGGGACATGTGATTACTCGCTTTAATGACACTCATGCACGAGAATGTAAGTAGAGCTAGGGTTACCCTAGTAGGGTAGTAGAATAGGGTTAATGTTGTTTCACCGCATTTCCAAATGTTTTTTATTTGCGGGGAAAAAACAGACACGCTTCACTTCATAACTGTAGGCTACTTAAAGGACCGGAACAAATGATCTTGGAACAAATGGGCTATTAATTTAACAGCCTGGTGCTAAACCATCTCTGCTAGCTGAATAGCCCAGTGCTAGACCATCTCTGCTAGCTGAATAACCCAGTGCTAGACCATCTCTGCTAGCTGAATAGCCCAGTGCTAGACCATCTCTGCTAGCTGAATAACCCAGTGCTAGACCATCTCTGCTAGCTGAATAGCCCAGTGCTAGACCATCTCTGCTAGCTGAATAGCCCAGTGCTAGACCATCTATGCTAGCTGAATAGCCCAGTGCTAGACCATCTATGCTAGCTGAATAGCCCTGTGCTAGACCATCTATGCTAGCTGAATAGCCCTGTGCTAGACCATCTATGCTAGCTGAATAGCCCTGTGCTAAACCATCTATGCTAGCTGAATAGCCCTGTGCTAAACCATCTCTGCTAGCTGAATAGCCAGGTGCTAGACCATCTCTGCTACCTGACTGGGTAATAATTGCTTTCTAATTACCGTAATTTTTTTAATAACTCATCTATGATGTAGCATTAGTACAAATATTACAATTTGATCACAATCATTTGAAATTGATTGTGCTTAAATATCTTTTGTAAAGCATTTCTCACTTTTTTTAAATTTATCCTTTACGATAAGTGTTTTTTTTAACAATCATTTATAATCACGCGCTCTGGTGTCTCCCTGGTTCCTCTCAAGGTTTCTTCTTCATATCGATTTCCCTTGCCAACTTCACCTCAGGCTTGCTAGTTATTACCAAAATTCTTGCTAAAATGAGAAAATCTCACAGATGTAACAAATATCACACAATGGAAAACAGTTCTTTGTATCAACTTGTATTTCAACTTGAAATCAAATCAAGATAAAATTCTCTGTGACTGCTCGTGTTCGTCATGTCCGCCGAGGCCTGACTGCTCTCAGAGTCGTGCTCGGTGTCCTACTGCTCATCCTGGTCTTTCTGAACTTGCCTCATGAGCAGAAACTCTTTGGGTGTGATGTCATCATCTGTCATCTTCTTCGCTTTGCGCTTCTTTTTCTCAATCAGCTTCTGCTTCCTGATTTCTGCTAACATCTGTAGCTGCTCTTGAGTTAGAGAGGCCGAGCAGCTGATCTGTGAGCTAGAGTCTTTTGACCGCTGTTTATAGTCCTCGATCTGTTTATAGAGCGCATCACGATCGACGCCAAACACGACTCTCTTGCTCTTCGCCGTGTGCACGCTCGTCCTGTCGAAAAAGTTTAAATACAAACAAATGCTCTCTTATTTTAATTTTTTAATTATTAAGGAGCGCTACACATTGCCCATGAGTTGGTGTGATGAAATATAGTCACTGTGCATAAAGCTGCTAGTATATAAATGTAGTGTATTTAAATCTGAATTCTTACTCGTCATCTTTCTCATTAAGGGCAAGCTTCTCTGAGTCATCAGCTGGGCCAAAATCAGCCATCTTCAGAAGATCTTCCACCTGACGTCAGAAAGAAAAATCGTAAAGCATTCATTCCTTTTGGTTGTCATCCCAATCACATGACTGAATAAGTCACTTTACCTCTTTCAGAGCTGCATACTGTTTATCTAGTACAAAAACTAACGGAGGAACACTGCCCAAGATCTGCTGTGAGGTGAGGAGGTATCTGAAATACACAGCAAATTTCACCTCGTTCTTGTTGAACTACATCATTGTATATCCAATAAAACAAAATAATCATGTAAATAAAAAAAGATGTACCGTATTCTTGGGGCACATTTGTCCAAATTCTGCTGAATCTCACTGTCTCTCTCAGAGGACAAACTTGTCTTCCAGTAGATCCGACAAACAGAGTAATCTGCTAGCAATGAAACCTTGCACCAAAAGTGGAAGACAGAAATGATTAGAAAAAAACAAAACAAAACAAAAAAACCACGGTTATGTACCATGACTTCCTGTTCTAGGTTCAGAACATGTGACTTTACAAACAACAGGACAGCCTTCGAAAATGGACTAAAGGACAAGATGAACAATTAATTTAGCCTACTGAGAGACAACATCAAAGGAGTCACTCCCTGAATATTCTTTACATTTGGGCTCTGGGGTATGGGAGATAGACAAGAAGGCCTTTCTTCATCACCCAAAGACAGTTGTTACAAAACTGAACACAATGTATTTTCCAAAGCACACCAAGATTCATTGAGATGAACAATAGTGGTAGCTGCATCATACTATGGTGCTGCTTCTCTACAAAATAATGGCTTTAGATGATGATGATAGTTGTTTTTGTACCCAGTCAGAGCCCAGATCAAAATCCTGTAAAAAACCTGTGGAATAGTTTAAAGAGGGCTGTGATCATGAGATCCCTCACAGTGTGATAGATCTGGAGCATCACATAAGACAGAGTGCAATATTATAAGCAAAAGGACAGTCAGACAATAAATAAATAAATAAATAAATAAATAAATAAATAAAATTATATTAAAATAAAAAGTATTATAAAGCAATAATAAAATATTATTATTATTATTATTAATAATAAAGGGCAGCTGTATGCTTGAATCTGTTCAGTTTGAAGGTTTTATGAATTTTTATGCAGGTTAATTTTAATGCACTAATTCTATTAGAAACATTTCATTACAAAGGGATATGTTCAGCAGATACTCCACTTAATTGAACACTAATTAACTAATAATTAATTAACTAATAAACACTGTTGTAAAATAAGGTTTTAGCTTTTCTTATCACTGTTGATGCAAATGTCACAAGCCCCCACAACATATTTTTTTTTCTTACTTGAAATACTTTTGTTGTTTTTTTCTCGTGAAATTAAAGTGTTCTTGCTTCGACGTGATTCATTTCAGTTTTTTAACATAGTTGTGTGGATTTTTTTTATATCCACAGTGGCACACTGACACAAAGGAAAGATGCAACGGTTTTAAATAAAAAAAACAACAACAACAATAGAAATACTTTTTTCATAAATAATTTAAATGACAGGTGAAACCATTCATTCATTCATTTTCTACCGCTTATCCGAGCTTCTCGGGTCATGGGGAGCCTGTGCCTATCTCAGGCGTCATTGGGCATCAAGACAGGATACACCCTGGATGGAGTGCCAACCCATCGCAGGGCACACACACACTCTCATTCACTCACACACTACGGACAATTTTCCAGAGATGCCAATCAACCTACCATGCATGTCTTTGGACCGAGGGATGAAACCGAAGTACCCAGAGAACATGCAAACTTTGCACACACAAGGCAGAGGTAGGAATCGAACCCCCAACCCTGGAGGTGTGAGGCGAACGTGTTAACCACTAAGCCACCGTGCCCCCTGTACTAATAAAAACCAATCATAGTTGTCCCCATTGAGACAGACAGTAATTAAAAGGTATTATCATCATTTCCCAAACCACCGCAGCAGACAGGACAAAAAATGAAGAGATGAACAATGTCACATGTTTAACAGAGAATAAAAGATTAAAATAAAGGTTTGCTGTACTTTAGTGATCTCCACGTTGTAGCCAGGTAGCTGTGCATTAACCTGATGAGATGACAGCAGATCTGAGATGGACTTATACAGGATAGTGTTCAGGGTTCTCACACGTAAACTGTCCTCCATGCTTCTTTTCTTGGCAGGTTTGGTGAATCCAGACTGATCTGTGATTATAGACTGAAACACCTGAGGAGTTTCATACCACTTTTTCTTCCTGTTTAAGAAAAAGAAAGAAAGAAAAAAACACTGTGTTGAAGTCACCACACTGTGTGTTGTTATTTTTCTAGTCGTGCATCAGTTTCTAACTCACCTCTTGTTAGTGAACATCTTCTTCAGCAGATCGCGACCCTGACAAACAGAAGTGTGTAAGTTTGTTACACTCTGAAATGTTGATGTTCTCATCAAGGTCGTGTGTTTAGATCCATTTGGAGTCTCCAGGGTTATTTTACGCATCGTTGTCACCACAGCACCAACACGTCGAGATAACAAACATTTCTGAACCCAGTGATGACCGATCATGATTAAATATTACTCACAAAAACATTAATATTATTGTTAAAAAAAAATACACGAGGCTAAACGTGCAAAATAATGACGTCACAGTCCTGCCTCCTGTGCTGGGATTGGCTGATATTATTCTATCGGAAGTATAAAGCTGCAGCCAATCATCGCGCGCCGTTGTTATGTTGTAGCCAATCATAGTGCAGAGGCGTGTTTTGTCTAGGGTATAGATATAGACTCTAAAAAAGTCTACTGTATATTTATGTAGTTTGTGGAAACGCATCCTGTTTTTAAACGTCATATTTTTTGGTATTTGAAAGTTAAACCTGCGTCAAATATTAAATATTGCATTACAGAATTTAGTCTACAGTAAATAACTACTAATAAATTGACCAGATTTTCAGTGTACTGCTAATAATAATAATAATAAAATATAAATATAATATTTCTTTCTTGTTGTCATCCTTGTTATTTATTCTCATAAACAAAATAATCAATTTATTTACAACATTTTATTTACAATATTGCTATGCATTTATTAATTTTTTGGTAAGTAAATAAATAATGCTCAGCCCCACCCACGTATAGCTTTTTAATTCACTTTCCTATTAAAGAAGTCAGACATGTGCATTAGAGGACAGAGCTGTCAGTTTGCTTCCTTGTGGGAGTTCAGGTCATTTTTATTGTCATCCTCACCACACAACAGGCACACTGTCAGGAATAAAAAGCCTCCATTGACCAAAGGGTAACGTACAAGACAATCCACAGAGCTACATCATGTTAATACAGTGTACAAAACTAATAACACAGGACAGTGTGGAGATGTATACATACAGTATAACAGATACAGGATCAGCTCCATAACAACCGTAGAGGTTTTTATCTTTCTTCTCAGCACAGGCAGATACTCAGTCTGAAGTTATGAATAAAGAAAAAAGTCTGTCCACTTATATAGCTATACCAAGGCTTCCTTTAGTTCATTTCCCATTATGTTCCTAACAAATTCCTGTAGTTCAGATACAGAAAAAACAATACGTTTCTCCCGATCAGCCAAAATGCATTATTAGTCAAGTCCAACATTAATTTTAGTTTTAGAGGATTGTGTACTTGTCTATCCATACTGTGAGTAATGATGTTTACTTTGTTTTAATTGTCACAGTTTCGCATGACGGAGCACGTGGCAACCGCACGTCTTGTTCGGTTCTTCTGATGAACACCACCACACACTAACATTTTACATCGACAGAGAAGTACAGCATTTATTCAACATGCATCAACATGTATAACCTTTTTTATTTATAATGAATCATCATTTGAAGAGAACACAAATTACATATAAACAAAATCTTCAGCAAGGATTTTATAGGGTTTATAGCTAAACCAAACATTAATAATAAACAGGTGTGCTGTGAATCTGCTCGGTTTTCACTTATCAGTGCTCACATACAGTATCACATGTATATATTCATATGTATAACTGGTTCTTGACAGACTCAGAGTCTAAAGCATTTGAGCAAATCTCAGTTCAATCAAAAGTCCAGAGCTCCAACAACCACATCTTTTTTCCTTTCCTTCAAAAAACGTCAATTTATCTCGTATTGAGTTTATCATATGGAGGTTTGAGGCTACAAAGCAACCGTACAAACCTTTCTGTGTTTGTGAACATTTTAGCTAGCTTACCATTTTGACTTTACATCACCTTGCAGCTTCCTAAATATGTTTATTTATGAAGTTTGCTCAGCAAAATGAATGTAAATAAGCTATAATTAAGTGCCATAGAATACGCAAGCTATGTCAGGACTCCTTACTTATGCCTAAACAATCCATTTCTTCACTAGAGAAATGATTGGGTTTCATAGAAAAAATATATATATTATGTAATATTAAGAATATACTCTTCATCAGCATTAATCACACTCTTCCCACTGTTTCTGACAAATGAATTCATTAGACTATGGATTGAAAATAAAACACAACCCAACCCAAATAGTCTTTTTAATAGAATATTAATAATGGTTTTTAAAAGGCAGACATTGTTTCCTATTAGTACACTCAACAAAGAAAAAACAATTTTGTCAAACAATACACGGGACTTCTCAAAGGGTACTAGTGGTAAACCTACCCTCACAGTCCACTTTATTAGGAACGCCTGAAGTTATCCGAAGCTCTTGGCCTTTATCTGCATGATTTTACGCACTACACCGCAGTCACATGACCGGCTTGTTGGATAACTGCATAAACAAGCATACGAGTGTACAGGTGTTCCTATTAAAGTGGACGCTGAGTGTGTATAATTTTATATAGAAGCGATGCATTGCAGCTGAACAAAATGCATACTACAGGTATCAGAAAGAACTTTTGACATAAGAGTGTACAGGGGTCCATACACACGGGAGCATATACAGAATAGCTGTGTAAAAAATAATTCTAACATTAGAGTCGCCAACTTACAAACTGGCTAAAGGAATATCATAAACAGTACCCAAACGTTAATATATCTGTCATTATTTACACACACTCTTTACACAAACCCAAGAATTACATCTTCAACATGGAATTTAAGGATGCAATTCCAACTCTAATTGGCCAAATCACTGCAGTTTAGTGCTGCCCAAACTTTAATTTATTTAATAAAATAATGAATTAGTTTCAAGTCAAGTCAAAATGTTTGTGACCTATACAGAGAAGGGCGAGCTCTATAATATAGCCCTCCAGAACAGCCGGACACGTCCGATCGTCAGACTTTAAACGAAGGCGAATTCTAACATAAGCATGCTTATATAAATACGGTTTCTTCAGATAGTAGGCTCCACCTCTGGAATCAGAAGGTTATGTTGCACTTTATTCACCTCGCACATGTTGAAACCCAGCAGTACTACAGTTTTCCTCCTCTGGATTGTTTTCATGCACCTGCTCCGTTTCATACTGAAGTGATGAAGCACGTCCGTCTTGTTCAACCACAGGCGGGCAGCGAGAGTTAGCATCTCCATTTTCGATGGGTACGGCTTATTGTGGAAGTACTTTGTCAAGAATTCCTTCCTGTTCTCAAAAGATTGCATCTCCATTCCTGAAGGGTCCAGGACAAGCTCGGCTGGGGTATAAGTGTCGTTCTTGCAAGCCCGGAAGCTTCTGTTGCCGTATTTCTCAGCAGCCGACTCCCTCTTTTCTTTGGCAGTTTGTTTCACGTCTGCATTCAGTATGATGTGCGGCTGGAAACTTTGGTGAACGGAGTTGACCATATCACCATTGGCGTGCGCCACCGTGTCCGGATTCAGCCGCTTCTCTGCTTCCTTGACACTCTTGGGAGCGCACCGGCAGCGCTGCACATGAATAGAAATGGTTTTTGGGGTCGACTTTTCAGAATACACCCCGAAGCAGTAGATGCACTTGAAAGCAGGAGATTTCAATATGGCATGGATGGTGGGCACGATGTGGTGTATTGTTTTTAAATGGTTCTCATAGTCCTCCAAACTCTGCAGCTTCACCTGGCAGAATGGACATACGGTAGGTATGGCTTTCAGTGTAGGTGGGTATACAGCCTTCGCAGAGTCTGGGTACATCTTTATGTAGATTTTCTCTTGAGCACTAGTGACCAGCACAAGGTTGAGCTCTCGGTTATCAAGCAAGTCTTTGGGCACATCCGTATTCAAGCTGAAGGTGGAAAATGCAATGTTGCCTTCGTCGTCACAGTCAAGTTTGTACTCGCCTTTGATTAAGTCTCGGTTTTTCTTTATTTTTAAGCTATGTTCTTTGTTTGAGTGCTCCATGATCTGCTTGAAGGAGTAGAACATCAGAGGGCAAAACAGACACCTCAACCCGTGCAACAAATGCTGAAAGATCCACTGCTCAGTCAACAAAACTTTGCAACGGAGGCATTTTACAGTATCGTCGTTCTGTTTTTTTAAGAACGGCGCAAAAACGGCCAGTTTGTTTGGGCGATTCCTTTTACGTGCTGCTTCTTTTAGGCTTCCAGGTGCTGGCTTAGCAGGCTGTACTGCCGCCTTTGATGGAGTGACTACTGAGGACCGAGGTCCATTTGTTGACACAACTACCGGTGTACGGCTGACCATCTGACTAGCGCCAGGCTGGCCAGGTACCGCGCTTACTTGAACAGGAGCTAAAGTGTACGTTGGGACACCGTTGACTTTGTTGCCTGTGGGAATGAGACGGACAGACTGAGAGGAGACGATGGGCTGTCTGGGAGCAGACTGGTTTAGTTGTAGCCTGTGAGTAAAAAGCATAGGTGGACGCACACCAGTTTTGCCGGGAAGGTTGACATGAACTGCTGGGGGCAGAACCACCTGTTGGGCTGACTGAGATTGTGAAAGCCTAGGCACCGTCATGGACACGGGAACCTGTTTAGAAGCATTATGGACATTTGGCATCACCATATTCATAGATTTAACAAGTGAAGAGGAAGACAAGGTAGGCAAACCTTGATGAATCCCACTAGAGGCCTGCTGTGGTAGTAAAGCTGGATTCTGGGAGGAGAGGAAGACCTGCCGCCCTCCAGCAGAGCACAGAAGACCTGATGTGTTGGTTGGCCCTGCCATGAGCATCGTGCCATTAGATTTAGCTATTGAATGTCCTTTCTTTTGCTTAACCTGGTTTAAATTTGATGCAATATTCATTGGGTTTGCCTGCCCGGCATTTTGAGTCTTTTCGCTGATAAATGGCATAATATGCCAGTGGAGATCCTTATGCCTGTCCGAGCTCAAAATGTGATACAGGAGATGTTCTATGGTCTCCGCTGGCAGTTTGCACTCCTTGCAATAATACTTGGAATTCAAAACTCTGGCATTTTTGTTTTGACTGTCTGTGTTTTGGCCACTTTCCAACCTGTGGCCAAAGTAACGGTTCAACAATGTGGCATAGTGGTTCACCAAAACATGTTTTTTCATCACATAAAGCAAAGAGTCAGCATAGCCACAGTTCACACACATGTACCTATCATCCACCAGGTTGGCAGAGGCTGTGAGCGTCGCCGTCTTGGGTGGCTGAATGATGGAGAAGGTGGGTGTGGATATTTTTGTAGGCTTGGGGTGAAAATACTTGAGGTGCTGATTGATGGTTTCTGGGCGGCTGACAAAAGAGCAGCTGGGGCAGGTTAAGAGTGATGCGAGGTCAAGCTCCTCCCTATGACTCCGCAGTGCGTGACTTCTGAAGGCGTAAAAAGACCGCGTGGAAAACCAACACAGGCTGCAGCACAGCGATTCTGGACGATATTTCCACTTAACGAGAAAAAACACAACAAAAACAGCAATTTCCAGGTTAACATGATGTACCATTGAATCTTTCAAGCAGTTAACACTGACCGTGTTTTCTTTTTAAGATGTTCTAATGAAGATTAAGAATATTCACAAAGCCAAATATATGATTAGAATGTAAACTGCACTGTTTATTTTACCATCTCCTGCCAGCCAAGCCCATCTCTATACGTCGGTCAGATTTGAACCATTTTAACTAAAATTATAACATCGTAAAACGAGACTGACTCATTAATACATAATAATATAACAGGGTGTCCAGTTTAAAGACGTTTCCTTCTCAGGTGAGTTTTTAAATGAATTAGACCTGCACAAGAAGCTAGTGAATGTAATTCCACACACATTTCGCAAGCTTTTATGAACGCGTCACGGTGTGATGTTGGCGAACACAAAGCATGTTTCCAGTGCTACATCATTTGAGGTTGAATAAAATGGTGTTTATTATCTAAACATAACTTTTACGCAATGACTTTTTTGGAAAAAGAGACAGAAAGAAGAGTGTGATGCAGCGTTCATTACAAGGTAGTGATTTAATCTAACACCAATATTTCTTTTAAGACAAACTGTATTGAAATGTTTTTGGAGGCTGATGTTTGCCTTTAATAATAGTGAGATTATAACAGAAAATAGTGTTTAAATGTATTAAATATTACACTCAGGCCATCCTTAAAAATATTTTAACAGTAAAAAAAAAAAAAGGGGGTCGGTAGGTAGGTCTATATTTTTTTAGGTTTAGATGTAAAAAAACGTTTGGTGATGTGATTACGTAGGTATGAATTTAAACAAATTAGCATATCGTGACGTCACTGACTGGGTCTTCAACCCGTGCCTTCGGGTGCATCATTGCAAACCTCATTTTGATGCTGGGCACAGTTTTTCCAGAGCTTCGAGCTATTTTAATGAAATTTTTAGATGTATTATGGTGGCCGAACCCGTATGACTGAACGGTGACCGTGAACATTTTGTTTACTGCAGCCACAGCCATCATTACCGATCGCGAACCGTTGGCTCTGACAGTGAATGAGAGAATGAGACGAAGCAAACACACAGGCCATATTGTGACATCCATTAACCAATAGTGTAAACGTAGATGACGTCACGGGTTTTTATTTAAAAGAAAGAACGTAGCCTTCGTTTGTATGTAGTCCTAGGCAATTGATGCCACTCAACCTACCATGCATGTCTTTGGACCGGCGGAGGAAACCGGAGTACCCGGAGGAAACCCCCGAGGCACGGGGAGAACATGCAAACTCCACACACACAAGGCGGAGGCGGGAATCGAAACCCGACCCTGGAGGTGTGAGGCGAACGTGCTAACCGCTAAGCCACCGTGCCGCCCTAGGCAATTTATATATTTACAATAATTACTAAAATATAATTAATATTATTTTATTGCTTTTGTATTAGTTGTTTGAAGAGTAAAAAAAAATGGGTTGATCTTAACGTAGCGTTGACTTAAAGCAAACAAAATAAAAAATTTGAGTCGGTCCTAAATTGACAGGGTCGGTCGGGTTACGGCAAACAAGAATATTTTTAAGGATAGCCTTACTACTACGACTACTACTACTAAAATCAGCACATTACTGAGCACATTGCTCATCTGAATGTGACAGTGGACAATAATACATGCTTACCTTTTTTCTCCTCTTGCCAACATGCCCATCAGTGAAATCGCTCCATTCCGTGTTGTTGAAACTTGCCTCGCCGGCATCAAAAGGTCTGTATTCCTGTTCATAATAATTAGATAAGCTCAAAACCCCAGAGGAAATTATGACCTCAAGAAGACTTGACGTTACAAATAAACACTTTTACCTCTATCAAGTCCTGACAATTCTGCAGCGCGATGTCACACAGAATACTCTTCACTTTCTTGCGGGACCTTCTGAGCCTTGCCAAATCGTTCACTGGTACTTGAAACATGTTGTTGTTGTTGTTGACACTAAAGAGTACAGAACAAACAATCATTCCACCCGCCTCCATGCTCGCTTTATTAACGTTAACACAGAAATAATGTGGAAGGAATAACAGTGAAGGAAAAAAGGAGACAAGATTCGAGAGGTGATATAAACTGTGCCCAGTGACAGTCTGTGGCTCTAGTAAGAAGAGGTTAGTGTTGTCCTGTCTTAGTGTTGTCCTGTCTTAGCATTGTCCTGTCTTAGTGTTGTCCTGTCTTAGCATTGTCCTGTCTTAGTGTTGTCCTGTCTTAGTGTTGTCCTGTCTTGGTGTTGTGCTGTCTTGGTGTTATTATCACTTAGTTTTGTCCTGTGTTAGTGTTGTCCTGTGTTGGTGTTGTCATTACTTAGTGTTGTCCTGTCTTAGTGTTGTCCTGTTTTGGTGTTGTCATTACTTAGTGTTGTCCTGTCTTAGTGTTGTCCTGTCTTAGCATTGTCCTGTGTTAGCGTTGTCCTGTGTTAGCGTTGTCCAGTGTTAGTGTTGTCCTGTGTTAGTGTTGTCCTGTCTTGGTGATATCACTTAGTGTTGTCCTGTCTTAGCGTTGTCCTGTCTTAGCGTTGTCCTGTCTTGGTGTTGTTATTACTTAGTGTTGTCCTGTCTTAGTGTTGTTCTGTCTTGGTGCTGTCCTGTATTAGTGTTGTCCTGTCTTGGTGTTGTCATTACTTAGTGTTGTCATTACTTAGTGTTGTCCTGTTTTAGTGTTGTCATTACTTAGTGTTGTCATTACTTAGTGTTGTCATTACTTAGTGTTGTCCTGTTTTAGTGTTGTCATTACTTAGTGTTGTCATTACTTAGTGTTGTTATTACTTAGTGTTGTCCTGTCTTGGTGTTGTCCTGTCTTGGTGCTGTCCTGTATTAGTGTTGTCCTGTCTTGGTGTTGTTATTACTTAGTGTTGTCCTGTCTTGGCACTGTCTTGTATTAGCGTTGTCCTGTCTTAGTGTTGTCCTATCTTAGCACTGTCTTGTCTTAGCGTTGTCTTGTCTTAGCGTTGTCCTGTCTTAGTGTTGTCCTGTCTTAGCGTTGTTATTAGTGTTATTACTTAGCGTTGTCCTGTCTTAGCGTTGTCCTGTCTTAGCGTTGTCCTGTCTTAGCGTTGTCCTGTCTTGGCGTTGTTATTACTTAGTGTTGTCCTGTCTTAGTGTTTTCCTGTCTTGATGCTGTCCTGTCTTGGTGTTGTCCTGTCTTGGTGTTGTCCTGTCTTGGTGTTGTTATTACTTAGTGTTGTCCTGTCTTGGCAGTGTCTTGTATTAGCATTGTCCTGTCTTAGCGTTGTCCTGTCTTAGCGTTGTTATTACTTAGTGTTGTCCTGTCTTGGTGTTGTTATTACTTAGTGTTGTCCTGTCTTGGCACTGTCTTGTATTAGCGTTGTCCTGTCTTAGTGTTGTCCTGTCTTGGCACTGTCTTGTATTAGCGTTGTTATTAGTGTTATTACTTAGTGTTGTTATTACTTAGTGTTGTCATTACTTAGTGTTGTCATTACTTAGTGTTGTCATTACTTAGTGTTGTCCTGTCTTGGTGCTGTCCTGTCTTGGTGCTGTCCTGTATTAGTGTTGTCCTGTCTTGGTGTTGTTATTACTTAGTGTTGTCCTGTCTTGGTGTTGTCATTACTTAGTGTTGTCCTGTCTTAGTGTTGTCCTGTATTAATGTTGCCCTGTCTTGGTGTTGTTATTACTTAGTGCTGTCCTGTCTTGGTGTTGTCCTGTATTAGTGTTGTCCTGTCTTGGTGTTGTCATTACTTAGTGTTGTTATTACTTTGTGTTGTCCTGTCTTAGTGTTGTCATTACTTAGTGTTGTTATTACTTAGTGTTGTCCTGTCTTGGTGTTGTCATTACTTAGTGTTGTCCTGTCTTAGTGTTGTCATTACTTAGTGTTGTTATTACTTAGTGTTGTCCTGTCTTGGTGTTGTCATTACTTAGTGTTGTCCTGTATTAGTGTTGCCCTGTCTTGGTGTTGTCATTACTTAGTGTTGTCCTGTCTTGTTGTTGTCCTGTATTAGTGTTGTCCTGTCTTGTTTTTGTCCTGTCTTGGTGTTGTTATTATTTAGTGCTGTCCTGTCTTGGCACTGTCTTGTTTTAGCGATGTCTTGTCTTAGCGCTGTCCTGTCTTAGCGTTGTTATTAGTGTTATTACTTAGTCTTGTCCTGTCTTAGTGTTATTACTTAGTGTTGTTATTACTTAGTGTTGTTATTACTTAGCGTTGTCCTGTCTTAGTGTTGTCCTGTCTTAGTGTTGTTATTACTTAGTGTTGTTATTACTTAGTGTTGTCCTGTCTTGGTGTTGTCATTACTTAGTGTTGTCCTGTCTTAGTGTTATTACTTAGTGTTGTTATTACTTAGTGTTGTCCTGTCTTAGTGTTGTTATTACTTAGTGTTGTTATTACTTAGTCTTGTCCTGTCTTAGTGTTATTACTTAGTGTTGTTATTACTTAGCGTTGTCCTGTCTTAGTGTTGTCCTGTCTTAGTGTTGTTATTACTTAGTGTTGTCCTGTCTTGGTGTTGTTATTACTTAGTGTTGTCCTGTCTTAGTGTTGTTATTACTTAGTGTTGTCATTACTTAGTGTTGTCCTGTCTTAGTGTTGTTATTACTTAGTGTTGTCCTGTCTTAGTGTTGTTATTACTTAGTGTTGTTATTACTTAGTGTTGTCCTGTCTTAGTGTTGTTATTACTTAGTGTTGTTATTACTTAGTCTTGTCCTGTCTTAGTGTTATTACTTAGTGTTGTTATTACTTAGCGTTGTCCTGTCTTAGTGTTGTCCTGTCTTAGTGTTGTTATTACTTAGTGTTGTCCTGTCTTGGTGTTGTTATTACTTAGTGTTGTCCTGTCTTAGTGTTGTTATTACTTAGTGTTGTCCTGTCTTGGTGTTGTCATTACTTAGTGTTGTCATTACTTAGTGTTGTCCTGTCTTAGTGTTGTTATTACTTAGTGTTGTCCTGTCTTGGTGTTGTCATTACTTAGTGTTGTTATTACTTAGTGTTGTCATTACTTAGTGTTGTCATTACTTAGTGTACAGTGTTTCTACATCCAACACAAGCTCATAATGTAAATAATGTAATGTAAAGTTTTGCTTCCGTGCCATAAAAAGGACGTACAGTTATAATACAGTTACAACAATGATAATAAAGCTATAATAATGAATGAACTCCACCAGCTACTTGTCGGTCGCTGAAGTAACAGCAGCTGGAAAGAAAAAGGGGCCTGTTGTGAATTGGACTTGAAGTTGATGCGCCGCTTTGCGTCTAACACAGAGCCAGGAGAAAACAGTGAGTATTTGTATCCGTGAGGTAGCGCTTAGTGCTGTGACACTGTGTGTGTGTGTGTGTGTGTGTGTGTGTGTGTGTGTGTGTGTGTGTGTGTGTGTGTGTGTGTGTGTGTGTGTGTGTGTGTCGCCGGGCGCTGCGTCTCTCTACCTTCAGTGTCGGCTCAGGAGGAAGGCGGTCGAGTTTGGATGCTTTTCGGCTGCGTGTGTTGTCTTCCGGCGTCACCGCGAGGCGCGCAGTGTGATGATGTTTATAAAACTCCGCAGTCCGCACAATCACGTTTCTACTCACGTAGCTCTTTTTGTGGTTTGTGTAAAAAAAACATCTGGCCTAGTTTCTATTTCACGCTTCTTTTTTTTTGTTTCCACCTTTAGTGCAACACCAGTCCGCTCTTTCTGGAAAACATGGCGCACAGGAAGACAGGAAGTGACGTAGGCAATTTGCGGATGACATGGTGAAAAAAGTGCATAGATAAAATAAGTGGGCGTGACCAAAGTCGAAACGTCATCTTTTGAGTGGCGTTTGTGATTTGAGTTGATGGTGATTGTGTGTGTTTTAACTAACTTACCTGTTAGACAGAAACACCCACCTGTAGTTATTGTCCACTTAACAACTGGTGTCACAATCAGACTTCATTAAACATCTGGGCTTGTGCACTTAATCATGGCTAATTGTCCATTTGGTGTAAAATTTATAGGATTTTTAATTTATCGATAGATATAAAACATCTTTAAAACCTGGAGCAACGACTCAGAGACTCAAAGACCTGGAGCGATGACTCGAGGGAGCCGTGATGCCACTGATGTTTATTTGTCTTCCTCTTACACTCTTTGTTTTTTGGTGTAAAACGAACCAAAGGACAGGGTCTGTATTTAAACCTGTTATTTAAACCTGTTATTTTAAACCTGTTATAATCCCATAAGCAAAGGATCCGTCCATCTGCCGAAACCGCAAGTGTCTTTACGTTCGTGTCACGTTCACATTTCACAAGTCGATTCGAAAACGTTCCAAGATTTTTTATTTCTACTTTGTCATGAAATGGGAAACATGGGAGTTTTTCCTCCCCAAAATGTTTTTTTTTCATACATTTCCATATATTTTAGCTTGAAAAATGAGTGCTTTTAATTTACAGACTTTCCTAACCCTAAGCCTAATCCTGTGCAAGACGCAGGCGAATGTGGTGGCAATGTAGTGATGTGGAGTAAAACTATGATGATGCTATCTATGATAATCATCACACAACATGACACCTGACATCAGCTAATAAGTTTATCTTGAAATATGCCTTTCCTTATTCTGTTCCTGAACAGAAAATCATAAAAACACAAATCGATTTAATATCACATTCAACATTAAAAACCAAATACAGTATATCTACTTACCAACTACTTTAATATAAACTAAATTAACTTTTAAACACTAAACTAACCTTTACCTGGATCTAGTCATCCAAACACGGCAGCAGCACAATGCATAAAATCTTACAGCTACAGGTCAAGAGTTTCAGTTAATGTTCACATCATGAATCAGAATCAGACTGGAGAAAATGTGATCTTAGATACTTTAACCGTAGTATAGTTTTTGGTGGCAAATGGGATAGTTTAAGTATTTCAGATATATTTCCTGGGAATTTCACACATACAGAATGGTGCACATCTTGTGATTGGAGGGTGTGTAGCTGATCAGAGATGAGAGGAGAATAATCAGACTGGTCTGAGTTGACAGGAAGGAACTCAAATTATCATTCTTAACAACTGCGGTAAGCAGAAAAGAACACACAAAGCATCAAACATTGCAATGGATGAGCTACAACACCAGAAGAACACATCAGGTTCCACTCCTGTCTGCCAAGAGCAAGAACTTCAGACTATGATTGGCACAGACTTACCCAAACTCTTCTGGTCACTTGGACTTTTTTAATCTTCAGCTGTACAGATTGGTTGAGTACAGTATGTGCCTTTGATAGCTTCAGGAGTGGTCTTCTGATGTAGCTCATCCCCCCTCAAGCACAGTTTTGTCTGAAAATCCCTGATCAGCATGTGAAATACTCAAAACTGGTCAGCTTGAACCAACAAACATGCCTCGGTTAAAGTCAGTGATTTCACATTGGAATCTCATGCTTGATGTGAACAATAACTGAAGCTGGATAACTGCATAAATGAGCAAATGTACAGGTTTTTCAACAGATACAACACTAAAGCTGGAACAATATTGTAATATAATTTTTTAACGGAGTTAGGACACAGTAGAATTTCAAATATCACACACACACACACACACACACACACACACACACACACACACACACACACACACACACACACACACACACACACACACACACACACACCAGGAAGGTAATCAAAAATATTTGAAAGTTTTTTAGCTATTATAGCAGATTTAGAGAGAGCATTAATGGGGAATAACTAAATATATTTGTATTAATAGTTATACTTTAAAATGAAAATTGATTTCAAGAGTTAATATGATATCCATTGTAAAATATTTTGTACAGTGGTTTATGTTCCATAAAAAAAAATCAATGTGCCCAAAAATTGCCTTAGTATAGAGATTTAAATAAAGTTAGTATCATAAAGTAATAGCAGTTCCATCCTCCTCCATGGCCCATTGAGGTATCATGAGGCGCTGCTGCAGATCTGGGCTTAATGCACCCAAGATGTCAAAGGTGCTAGACGTTCTCTGTCTGAATGCTGGGTTGCCCTGATAATGCTGCCGTGAGCTCTGTTCTCTCTGTAATGAAATGGGCCCCGCATTAGCTGTGAAATTGAGGCAGGGCTGTGAATGACACAGTTCTTGAGAGTAGGGATGGCCATTTCTGTGGTGATTGTGAATGCTAATTTGAGAAGACGGAGAGGCACTCGAGCACTGGGATGAGAATTTCACAGTATTGTCCACAACCATGTCTGAATCATCATCACTCACTGAGTCGTTACGCATCCAATCATAGGCTTGCATAATAATAGGAAGTCCTGGGTAGCTTATGGAACCCTTGCCATCAAGTTGGAGTTCTGGGTTTCGAGAGATGATGGGATTTCTTATACTTTTGGTCTGGTTTGCTGGTTTTACAGTGATGATTAGGTTGCGGCTGTTAGCAATCATCATGTCTGTAACCTGATCCAGGGTCTTCCCTATCACTTCAATACCGTTGACCTCCAGGATCTGGTCATTAATGGCCAAAAGACCACAGCTCTCAGCTAATCCTCCAGGAACGATACGTGAGATAAAGATTCCTGGAACTTTCTCAAGTCCATGAGGAGTTACACTGAAAGTGATTCCATCACGGATGAAGAAACCCAGAGGCCTGTCTGAGCCCTGGTGGTACAGACGAACTCTTCTGTGGCATTCAGGCAAGATGTCAACATCAATTATGGAGGAAACTGGACGGAAATTCTGGGGACTTCCAATCTGAACATGGCCTCTGTGGCTGACATCAGCACTAACTGTTATGGTGGATTTCTTTCTCCGGGTCACACATTTGCTAATAATGTTACCTTGGTCCAGTTCTTCTGTAAAACACCAATGTATCAGACAGATGTGAAATGTTATGATAATAACCTGATATGATATTTTGCAATATAAGTGACACCAGTGCAGCAAAAGTGAAAGAATTAAAATTCAGTTACTAAATATCTAAGACAACAACTTTAAACTAAAAACTACAGGTACCATAGAAGTATAATTTTGACTCTACATTTGTTAGGTTGTCCAATTTTAGATATGAGCACACAGAACAAACAATCTGAAGAACATTTTTAAACAAAATTTCAAAAATACACATGCAGTAGCCTACATAGCCAAAACTTTTACACCCAAAGTGTTGCCACAATAATGGAGGCACACAATTGTCTAGAACAGGGGTCGGCAACCCACGGCTCCGGAGCCGCAAGTGGCTCTTTCATCCCTCTGCTGCGGCTTCCTGTAGATTTGGAAAATAAATATTTAATTTAAATTAATTTTATTTTAGTTAGTTAGTTTAAAAAAAAAGTTCTAAGATTATGATGCTCTTGTAACATTAAAATAAACCGTGTTCAATTTTTTTGTCGCTCAAAATATGCGTCATAACTGCCGACTTGCGAAATCCGACACACAGAAGCAGACGCATTTTTGGTTTGCTGCAGACAGCAAGTTAAAATTTTGATGTCATGAACATGAAGAGTGACATTGAACATTTTATTTGAAAGTAACCTTAAACAAGGCGTCTTTTTTGTTAAGGTTAGTTCAAACTGTTCAAAATATTTTTGTTTGCTTGCAGAAATAAAATCGTTTACTCGGTAGCAGTTCATTGATTTCATAAATGCAACACTACAGTTTTTTCTATACTTTCCATAAAGGTAAAAAACGATATATGTGGTGTTATCTTCATTTTAGATGTCAAAAGGGTTTTGTGGCTCCCTGTGTTATTTTTCTGTGGGAAACGGGTCCAAATGGCTCTCTGAGTGTTTAAGGTTGCCGACCCCTGAGCTTTGTCTGCTATAACGTTAAAGAATCTTTGTCTGCTATAACGTTAAAGAATCTTTGTCTGCTATAACGTTAAAGAATCTTTGTCTGCTATAACGTTAACAGATATAGCATAACATTTGCTTTGAATTGTACCAAATCCCTTCAGTTAAGGAGCTTATCCCAAACAAGTTCTAGCATGACAGTGGTTTGAGTAAGGTTGGTGGAAGAGCTCAAGTGGCCTGCACAGAGCTCTGACCTTAACACCTTTAGACACAATTCATCAATACAAACCAGGATTTCTTTTCCCAAGAGACCTCACTGATGCTCTTGGGTCTGAATGGCCAAATCCCACAACCACACTCTAAAATCTATGAATGACCAACTCCATATTAATGTCCATGGTTTTAAATGAGATTTTCAACAAGGAACATATGGGTGTGACCGTCATGTCTCCAAATACTTTTGGCAAATACGTAATGTAATAAATCTTATTTGTACTAGCAGGATTGTATCGTCTTTTAGTTTTCAGAGGCTTCTTCAAATAAATGCAAATAAATATTTTTTGGAAGACTTAGTCATGCAAGACGGTCACAAAACACTGCTAAGAAATTACACTTAAGTACACATAATTCCTGAGGAGATAATTTGCTTCCTGTTTCAGACAGAGAGACTGCAAACAAAACACATGGCTTGATGAGCACTCTGATAAACCGCCATTATGCAAAGCCGATAGCAGAGAAAACAAAATACATTCAAAACAATTAAATTTTTTCCTCAAAACTTCATACAGTGTTTGTGAATGAATCAATGAGCATTTACTCAACAATTCAGCTTGTGGGTTCACATATTCATTCAGTACTGCATATGTTTTTTGAATGTTTTTCGTTCGTCCAACACTGTAAGCATTTAACACTGTTTAATAAATGAGGATTTTACTTGTAGTTTCTTGCACTACAATAATAAACTGATTAAAATTGAGCAAATCTAGTTATTTTGTCACGGAAACCAAATAATAATAATAATAATAATAGTAAATTCATATGTAAAATATATTCACAAATAGACCACATTCGTCATCCATGATGTGGAAAGACAGTAAGAATATTTTGCCCCGTGGACATTTTATTGGAATGCTTCACTACCTGGACAATTTTCATTCGTAGTCGCCCTTTTGTCCCCTTTCCCGACTCTGGACTCATGAAATAATCTCCACCTTTCCCTCTTTATAGTAAACTTGACAGCATACCTTGCAGCTGGATGAAGATGCGAAGTAGTGGCTGTGCAGTAGAAACTGCTTTATAGAAATTATAATCATTATTTATCGGCAGTAAGTCTCCATGTACATCTGCATAGCTGATGTAGATTTCTGTGGGAAACAGCTGGTGTAGGTTCAGGATAAACTGATAAAAGTCCTTAAACACACCAGGCTCATAGCAATTCAGAGAAAATCTCCTAAATTCTGCACCAAACTTTAGAAAAAAAACAAAAAACAGAAAAATATATAATTACAATGACAGCAAAATGTATAGTGTTGAATTAAAAGCTGTGCTACAGTGTACAGCTGTCCAACTTCACACAAATAAAGTGTTACTGCTATTTTAGGCTCACAAGCAAGTTTTACAAATGCATTAGACCTTAAAATCATGATTAAAACAAATTATTTTATCTAAAATGAATGATATTAATTATTAAAATAATGATGTTATATATTATATACATAAAACATCTTTATTTTAATAATTAATATCATTCATTTTAGCACTTGATATTACACTTGATAACACTTAACACTTGATATTAATTATTAAAATAATGATGTTATATTATAAATATATATATATTAAATAATATTAATGTTAACTTACTTTGCTTTTCACTTCAACAACCGAGTGGCTGCGCAAACCTGACAATTTGCCCAAACTTCGTATCATTTTTCCTTTATAAGCGGATCCTTAAAAGCTATAACCAGAGAATTCTTACAATTCACGATACAGGAAAAGCAGCACTGATAGTTGTCTAATGTGCTGAGGAGGAGCATGTAAATATCTATGAAGCCATCATGTCCCCAAGGAATTAATGAGCTCTGATCTTCAAAAATTGCTCAGTGTAATTTCCCTCTAGTGTAAGCCTTCTTCTAAAACTTACAAAAGTTAAGGAAGTAAACAAATCAGCAATGTAGACAAATCAACACAGATTATGTGGGATTCATGTTCTGAGAAACCTGCGATGTGTTATCCAGTTTTCTAGTCATGTAAATTATTAAACTGAATCGAATCTTTTAAAAAATATTAATCTGAATCTACAAAATCGGCTTATAAACCACTAAGATTGCTTATTATATTAGTGTATTTTTAAAAATCTAAATATCTTCAAAAATCCCTCACAGCTAAGGCTTTGTGCGAATATTACATTCTTGATGCAAGCAGTGGGAAAACATGCAATCAGCAGCAATCTGTTAAATTGCAGTAAATGAAGTAGTGTAGGGTAATTAAACACCCAGTAGCAGTCCTAAATGTTGACTGAAAAAGTAAATGTTCTTTACTACTGTGTGGTTATTAAGCAGCTGTATTGTCTGCATGCTACAACTGTCCCTGAGTGTATTTGTGTGTGCTTTGATATAAAAGTTCCATCCACCTGAAGGTAGTGAAATAAGATTGTGGCTCGAGTGGCTAAGGTATTTTATGATCCTTTAAGCATCTCCTTATTATGCATCTGGTGTAGATGTTTTGGAGGAAACTCACATTCAGTGTTTGTGCAAAACCTCTGCAGAAGTCTGTGCTCAAAAATCAGTGCAATGCAACAGGTGATGTTGCTGGTTAGGATGCACTCAATAGTACTGTTGTAGAATTATTTAGGACTATGAGTACATGCAAATTAATTTCTGTGCCTTCTTCATTGCAACATCATGTGTGGACCATGTGATATCCCCATAAATGTGAACCACAAGGGTTTTGCTGTCGACTTTTTCTACTGACGTTCTGTTTAATGTAAGTGTGCTGTGTTCTTGCCTGCTTCCAATAATCTATGACCAGTCTCATTGTTACCTATCGTTACGCTATCTCAGCAAATTTCATGATTTTGGATTCATGCAGTGACACACAATAATATGTATGCAGGGAGTAAAGGAGAGGGCTTAGCACATATCCTTGTCGATCCCCCTGTGGCCCTTACCTCAAACCCTTACCATTGCCTGGCAAACAGTCAAAAAACTGGAGATCCAGTTGCATAAAAATTCATTTATGCCCAACATCCTGAGCTTAAATTAGTTTTATGGAAACTATTGTATTTAGTTCTGAACTGAAATATAAAAACCTAATTCTCTCATTGTTCTGACTGAAGACACCACTGAGTTGTGTGAAAATCTGTAGATCTATTTTGGTGGTAACTACTTACTGGTAGTACTAACCAGTGTGTGGACTGTTGTGTACATAGGCTTACTGTTAAAAAAATAGATTATGAACATGGCTTTACAAATTGCTGTAAAATACTGTCAGGTTAATTACTTATCAAAATATGTGTACAGGAATAATAGTGATTTGCAACTTCAAGACTTACAGGATATGCACAATATATACACTGATTAGTCATAACATTAAAACCACTGACAGGGTAATGTGAATAACATTGTTTACTTCAATACAATGGCACCTACAAGGGGCAGGATGTATTAAGCAGCAAAGAAAACAGATTAAATATGTGTTTGAAACAAGGATCTGAACAGCTTTGTCTGGCTAAACAAACAAGTTGAAGTGCCAACTTGTGATAGCTAGACTATTTGGTCAGAGCATTTTCTAAACAGCAGGTCTTGTGAGATGTACCTTCTATGCAGTGGTTAGTACCTAACCAAGAGCCTTGCTGGAGAACTCGTGACAAGTTAATGGGGGCCCAATTCTCATTGCTGCACGTAGATAGTGAAGGCTACCCTATCTTCTGCAGTCCACAGAAGGGCTACTGTAGCACAACTTAAAATGCTGACGCTGACTATGATATTAAGGAGTCAATATGCATAGTCCAAAATGCACTTGCTTACACCTTGCTTGTTTTCTTTCAGGTAACATGAATGGCTGGATGTGTGTATGTCACATACTTGGGTAAGAGGTGGCACGATGATGCACTATGGAAGGCAAGTTGCAGTGTGTTGATCTGGGTACTATATTGCAGGGAAACCTTGGGTCCTGGTATTTATTTTACTTTGACAAAGATTGGTTTAAGTGAATGATTTGAGGAAAGTCAAGTGTTTGACAGTGGACCAAGAGCACAGCCGTATTATTCTCATCATTTGGTGGCATACTGTTCGCCGCAGCTGTGGTATATTTTCGGGGGCAGTATAATCTTGTTATCCCCCTCGACTGATTATCTGACACCCCACGGAATGTCATCTTGATTTTGCAACTTGCTCATGGCAGATCTGCCCCTGCATGCCACCCGACTCTTGTAACTGATAAAGGAGACAGATATTCTGGACAACTTATACAAACGACTTGGTGACTGGGACATGTCAGTGTCTCTATCATCAACAACACCTGGCTAGTATCAAGGTTTCTCATAGGGGACTAAAGCTTTTGACATTGGGGCTGTGGACAGTTTTTTTTCTATCCTTTGCCTCAAAATGAGTGTAGAAGTAGTTCAGCACATCTGAAAGGAAGGCATCACTGTCACAGCAGGTGAAGTTGTCCTGCAGTTAGTGATGACCTGGATCCTCGGCCACATGCACCAGATGTTGCAGCTGTCCTCAAAATGGCTGTGGATTCTCTGGGAGTGTGCATGATTTTTTTGCCAGTGGATCAGTTGTTTGTATTATTACCCACATAAAGCAAGTAGTCTTTTTCAAGATGGTAGGAGGATGAAGAGTGTATGTAAGGGGTGTGTGTCTTCACAATGCTGTTGGCTTTGCGAATGCAGCGTGTTTTATGAATGTCCATGATGGAGGTAAGGGAGATGCTGATGATCTTTTCAGATTTCCTCACTATCTGCTACAGGGTCTTTTGCGATCTGAGATGGTACAATTCCCAAACCTGACAGTGATGCAGCTGCTCAGAATGCTCTCAATGGTTCCCCTATAAAACATCCCTTCAGAATGGGGGGAGGGGGATGTGCTTTCCTCATTCTTCATAAGAAGTAGAGGTGCTGCTGGGCTTTCTTACTAATGGAGCTGGTGTTGAGTGACCAGGTGAGGTTTTACACCAAGAAATTTGATTCTCTTGACGATCTCCTGGGAAGATTTGCAATGTTAAGGGAGAGTGGTCACTCTGTAATGTTCTGAAGTCAACAACCAGATACAGGTTGTTGGCTCTACACCAGGCAGTTAAGCGTTGCACCTCCTCTCTGTATGCTGACTCTTCGTTCTTACTGAGGAGACCCAATGATGTGTCATTATTAAACTTGAAGATGCGGTTCGAGCTGTGCATTGCTACTGTAATGATGAGTCGTAAGACTGAGGATCCATTTGCAGCTTTAATATATAATCTCGGAAACAACAGGCAGAGTTCAATACCGGTAAACACGACAGTGTAGGTAAGGCAAAAACGTAGTCAGAACAACAGGCAAAAGGTCAGGGCAGGCAGAAATCAGTCGTGAGGCAAAATACAGAAACAGATCAAAAACCAGAAACAGGAACAATCAGACAACGCTCAGAATGATAGCCGTAGCAAATCAAGACTTCGCAATGGGATCAAGTTCGTTTGCTTATTTAAGTGCGCCAGCTGATAGAGAACAGCTGGTGCACTGATTAGGCTGAGCGGGGTGTAGTGGGAAGTGTAGTCCGGGAGCGCTTAATACTCCGGAGACGATTCTCTCCGTTGTGGGTGCGGAGGTGAGGCAGGTGTGCTGATCATGACAGAGCCCCCCCCCTGCGAGCGGCTCCTGACGCGAGGACGTGTGCGACGTCGAGGTCTACCACGAGACCGGGGAGCGGGCCTGTCTGGGTGGCGTAGGTGGAAGTCAGTGGTGAGTGAAGGGTCCAGGATGTCCCCTGCCTTGACCCAGGAGCGTTCTTCCGGGCCGTACCCCACCCAGTCGGCTAGGTATTCCAGGCGGCCCCGTCGGCGCCTGGAGTCCAGCAATTCGTGGACCTGGTATGCCTCTCCCTCGTCGACCAAGAGGGGTGCTGGTGGTTCGGCGGAGGTTTCTGGGTCTCTCGGTGGTCTCTCCGCGGGTTTCAGAAGTGAGGCGTGAAAGGTGGGAGATACGCGGTATGACGGGGGTAGTGCCAGGCGGTAGGAGACTGGATTAATCCGTCTGATGATTCGGAATGGGCCCACAAACCGTGGGCTGAGCTTACGACAGGGCAGACGGAGGCGGAGGTCGCGGGTGGACAGCCAGACCCACTGTCCGGGTTGGTAGTCGGGGTGCTCACGGCGGCGTCTGTCGGCCTGTGTCTTTTGCCTGCGAATGGCTCGCCGTAGCTGCCGGTGCGCCGCGCTCCATGTGTCCCCGCTGCGACGAAACCACTCGTCAACGGCCGGTAGGTCCGAGGGTGTGTCGGACCAGGGGAACAAAGGAGGTTGAAATCCCAGGACGCACTGGAATGGGGTTAGACCCGTGGCGGGTTTGAGGAGAGAATTCTGAGCATACTCAGCCCACATCAAGTATGTGCTCCAGTCGGTCTGGTTATCGTGGCAGTAGGAGCGTAGGAACCGGATGAGATCTTGGTTCAGCCTTTCCGTCTGTCCGTTGGCTTGCGGGTGGTACCCCGAGGTGAGGCAGATGTTCACGTTGAGTTGTTTGAAGAATGCCGCCCAGACTCGTGAGGTGAACTGGGGACCGCGGTCGGACACGATATCCTCAGGCAGGCCATAGTACCGGAAGACAAAGTTGCACAATGCCTCCGCGGTCTCGAAGGCTGTGGGAAGTTTCGGCATGGGGATCAGACGGCAGGCCTTGGAGAATCGGTCGATCACGGTGAGGATAACCGTGTGGTTGTTGGAATGGGGAAGGTCGGTGACAAAGTCAATTGCAATGTGGGACCAGGGGCGTTGAGGCGTGGGCAGGGGAAGCAGTAAGCCCGGCGCTGGGGTTGGAGTGTAGGAGCTCCAGGAGGTTCGTGCGCCAGTTCTCGGGCACATAGGTCCGGAATGGAGGGCAATTGGCAGGTGGTGGTGTGTGGGCGTTGGCCTGGGTTATTTCCGTCATGATGTCCCACTGGATGGGCGCGAGGATGTGGGCTTCGGAGATGATGGGTTCAGGGCTTGTGTCCGGGCCGGGTTCACGGAACATGCGGGACAGGGCATCGGCCTTGATATTCTTGGTCCCCGGTCTGTAGGTCACTGTGAATCTGAACCTCGTGAAGAACATGGCCCACCTCGATTGACGGGGATTCAGGCGTTTGGCGGCGCGAAGGTATTCCAAGTTCCGGTGGTCGGTGAGCACGGTGAACGGGTGTACCGCGCCCTCTAGCCAGTGCCGCCACTCCTCGAATGCTACCTTCATGGCTAGCAGCTCTCGGTCCCCCACGTCGTAGTTGCGTTCCGTCGGAGATAGCTTGCGAGAGAAGTATGCACACGGAAACATCTTGTTGGCCGGGCCCTGGCGTTGAGACAGTATGGCTCCCACCCCTGTATTAGAGGCGTCCACCTCTACTATGAACGGCCGGTCTGGATCCGGGTGGTGGAGAATGGGAGCTGAGGTGAAGCTCGCTTTCAAGCGCCGGAATGCCGTTATAGCTTCAAGGGACCAGGTAAGCCGAGTGGATGCTTTTTTGGTCATAGAGGTGAGCGGGGCCGCAATCGTGCTGAAACCACGGATGAAGCGGCGATAGAAATTAGCGAACCCCAGGAAGCGCTGTAACTCCTTCAGGCTCTGTGGTCGGGGCCACTGTAGTACTGCGCGCACCTTGGAGTCGTCCATGGCGACCCCCTCGGCTGAGATGACGTAGCCTAGGAAGGTCGTGGAGGTCTGGTGGAATTCGCATTTTTCGGCCTTGGCGTACAGACGGTGTTGGATGAGACGTTTAAGGACTGCCCGCACGTGCTGGGTGTGTTCCTCCATGGTCTCTGAATATATAAGGATGTCATCGATGTATACGACCACCCAGCGGTCCAGCATGTCGCGGAACACGTCATTAATGAATGACTGGAACACCGCGGGACTGTTCGAAAGGCCGAACGGCATGACTAAGTATTCATAATGGCCTGATTGGGTCGAAAAGGCGGTCTTCCATTCATCCCCCTCTCTGATCCGGATGAGGTTGTAAGCGCTGCGTAAGTCCAATTTCGTGAAGTATCGGGCCTGGCGGAGCTGTTCGAGAGCCGACGGCACGAGGGGAAGAGGATACCGGAACTTGACTGTCATGTCGTTCAGCGCCCGGTAGTCAATGCATGGGCGGAGGCCTCCATCTTTTTTCTTCACGAAGAAGAACCCGGAGGATGCCGGGGAGACAGAGGGTCGGATGAAGCCCTTCTGGAGCTCCTCCTCGATGTAGGTTTTCATGGCTGCCGTCTCTGGTTGCGACAGCGGGAAGATTCTCCCTCTGGGTGGAGTGGATCCAGGCAGAAGTTCTATGGCGCAGTCACTGGGCCGGTGCGGTGGTAGTTCGGTGGCCCGAGTCTTGCTGAAGGCCGCCGAAAGGTCTTGGTATTCCGCTGGGAGTTTAGAGGTGGTGGAAGTGGAGCATACAGAGAGCGTGGTGCTGGGTCGTGGGGTTTTCGGAGGCAGTGGCTGGTGTCGGTGGCATGCTTCGCCCCAGCTTGAGATGTGCAGGTCTCTCCAGGAGATGACGGGGTTGTGAAGTTGGAGCCAGGGGAAGCCTAGGATGAGGGTGTGACGCGGGGAGCGGATGATGTGGAAAGGCAGGTATTCTTGATGGTGAGGGCCCACCTGCAGCCGGAGACGCCTGGAGATGTGCATGATGGGGCCCTCACTGAGCGGCCTGCCGTCTACCGCCTCCACTGCCAAAGGAAAAGCACATGGGGTCACTGGCACGTTATAGGCTTGCGCAAACTCCCTTGACATGAAATTGCCCGCGGCGCCGGAGTCGATTAGAGCAGACTGGTTAATCATTTTCCCCCGTATTTCAACTTGTACTTGTACTACCGCGCAGTTCGAAGATTGAGGAATGAGCGGGTCAGGACTCACCGATGTGTTCCGTCTGCCGGGCGGCTTGTTGGGGCAGGCGGCCAGTCTGTGACCGGCTTCTCCGCAGTAGAGGCAGAGTTGGAAGCGGAAGCGTCTTGCTCTCTCCTCAGGCGTGAGGTGCGTGGCGTCGAGCTGCATGGGCTCGGGGTCCGCCGGTCGGGCTGTGCGAAGTGTCTCGCGCGCGTATCGGGCGGTGTGCGTAGGAGGTCGACGTGTCCGCATCAAATTGTCAATGCGGATGGACAGGTCAATGAACTCCGTCAAATCTCTCCCTTCATCACGGCAGGCGAGCTCGGCTTGTAGACCCGGATGCAGCCCTTTGCGGTAGATCACCTTTAGGGGTCGCTCCTCCCAACCTGTCTCGGCGGCGAGCGTACGGAATGTCAGCGCGTACTCAGCGGCGGGACGGTCGCCCTGAGATACGGCCAACAAACGCTCCTCTGCGCTCTCACCCGTGGCGGAGTGCTCGAAGACAGCGCGGAATTGGGAGAGGAAGTGTTCAAACGTGGGGAAGGCGGAGCCATCCTCTTGCCAAACCGCCGTGGCCCACTCCAGCGCTTTCCCGGTGAGGAGCGTGCACACAAACGCTATGCGGCTAGCGGCGGTCGGATACAGGGACGGTTGTTGCGCCACAAAGAGCTGACATTGCATTAAGAAACCTCCGCATTTTCCAGGATCTCCGTTAAACTTTTCCGGAAACGCGAGCCGCGGGCTGGTGACAGCTGGGGTCGCGACGGGATCGGTCGGCGGACGGGGCGCCGGTGCCGGAGGGTTCGGAGCCGCAGCGGAGCCTCACAGACCTTGTAACGCCGCAGCGAGCTCTCCGATGAGCGAGGTAAGTCGCGTTAGTTGTTGGTGGTGTCCGGCGAGCTGCTGGGCTTGAGCGGAGAGCTGGGTGGCAAGCTGAGAGACGGCTGCTGGATCGCTTGGGGGCGAAGTCTTCTGTAATGATGAGTCGTAAGACTGAGGATCCATTTGCAGCTTTAATATATAATCTCGGAAACAACAGGCAGAGTTCAATACCGGTAAACACGACAGTGTAGGTAAGGCAAAAACGTAGTCAGAACAACAGGCAAAAGGTCAGGGCAGGCAGAAATCAGTCGTGAGGCAAAATACAGAAACAGATCAAAAACCAGAAACAGGAACAATCAGACAACGCTCAGAATGATAGCCGTAGCAAATCAAGACTTCGCAATGGGATCAAGTTCGTTTGCTTATTTAAGTGCGCCAGCTGATAGAGAACAGCTGGTGCACTGATTAGGCTGAGCGGGGTGTAGTGGGAAGTGTAGTCCGGGAGCACTTAATACTCCGGAGACGATTCTCTCCGTTGTGGGTGCGGAGGTGAGGCAGGTGTGCTGATCATGACAGCTACACAGTCGTGAGTCAGCACAGTAAACAGCAGTGGACTGAGCAGACAGCCCTGAGGGGCCCCAGTGCTCAGCGTGGTGGTGCTGGAGATGCTGTTCCCGATCCAAACTGACTGAGATCTTCCAGCCTTCTTTGGTTCGGGGACGATGGTGATTGTCTTGAGGCATGTTGGAACAACGGTGTTACTCAGGGAAATGTTGAAGAGGTCAGTCAAGCCATCTGCTAGCTGTTCTGTACATTTCATGAGCACCCTACCAGGAATGTTGTCTGGTCCAGCAGACTTCCGTGGGTTAACTATACTTAGAGTTCTCCTCACATATAGGCCATGGTTAGACAAAGTACCTGGTTGATGTGGGGAGGAATGGTCTGCATTTCTGTCGCACAAAATGAGGTAAGCCCATCTAGCTAAATGGCAGCACCCAGAACCCTGATGCTGAGCCATGTCTCCCTAAAAACAATGACGAAGCAGTCTCTAAACTCACGCTGTGTTCCGTTTAATTTGGATGTAGTCTGTTTTATTGTCCAGGCCGCAAACATTAGAAAGTAGAATGTAAAGGAGTGCCGGCTGGCTAGGGGAAGCGAAGCACGCGGCAAGTCAGGTGGGGGAGCAAGGCACACCGTGGTATAGCCAGAGGGGGCCGAGCAATATCCATAGCTGAGCAGATGGGTCAGCTGAGCACAAGGACCAAGCAACGTCCACAGTTGAACAAACGTCCGCGCAACAACCCGCAACCCGACCCATGTCCCGAAAGGAGGGAAGGAACCATCCTCCACAGCTCGCCTGAACTGTACCGTGTCCCCACTGAAGCAGAATGGAGAGGGGGAAAAGGGGCATATCCAGAGGGGAAAAAAAAATTCTAATAAAAAAACAGACCAGTACGACCCCTGACCTCTTGATGTCAAGATGTGAGGTGGCATCCCCATGGAAAACCTGCCAGGTCCCGAAGCCGCCAAGTAAGCTTGGAGTGTCCTGTTAGGTCTGTAAGTGGTGCAGTCCTACTGTCAGAAATGGTGGGGATAAAAATCAGACCCAAACACAGGATTAACAAGTAAAAAACCCACAAAATTTAATAACAAAAAAAAAAAAAAAAAAGAAACAGACAGGGAACATAAATATACAAGCACATGAAACAAGAACCGGCAAACCATGAACCAGGAACTGACACACAACAGACAAGGACTAACTGCAACGCAGGGGAAATAAATAGAAATGATAATGAGTCCAATTACAAATAGGTGAGAAGGACGAGACACTTGACGCAAAACACACTGCCGGAACGCTCCCTAATGTTCCCGGCAGAGAATGTCCAAGTCCTGACAGGACTGTTTATTAGTATCCGGCACTTCAGCCATCTAGGTTTGAGGTGACCCACAGGATGATGATGATAAATATTCAATGTTTTCCAGTTCAAAATGCCTCAACCTGCCTTTACTATTTGAGGAGAATAAAATCTGAGCACACGGTTGATCAGTGTTGGGAATTTTATGTTCTTTTATTGACATTCAAGCATGAATTTGCATGAATTATTTGAATTAAGCATGAACATGAATTATTTGCAATAAACAACTATACTGATTTATTGAAAGCTTTCTTGCTCTAACTGCTTTATTTAATTATTTCCATCACTGTCCCCACTTATGCTTTGTTTATACAGAATATGGAGAATCTGTGGAAAAGGTTTGTTTATTTTTAATGGCAAGAAGATGGATTTTTTTTGTCACGTGGAATGCTTGTTGTGTCACCCACAGATACTTTTACTGTATTTAATTAAGTAGCCCTGAAGATTCTTAAAAGTAAAGCTTAAAAGTGAGGCATGTGACAGGTAGGTGTGATCTATATCTTCACTTCATCTGGAGGCTGTTCTCCATTAAGAACTGCCAGGGTATTGACAACCATTCTCTCCAGCATGATTCGAGAGGTCTCCACGGTGTGCGTCCCCATGTGTGGTAAGACAATTACGTTTGGAAGCGACAATAAAGGGTGATCTCTATAACAATAAATATTATAACCAATAGAAAATTAGATTAATGCATTTTATTCACTTATAACTTTTTATCTCTGATAAAAGTAACAAAATAAAAACAACAGATTGTACCTTGGAAGAGGCTCGGGATATGTGACATCAAGCGCTGCAGCTTTAATGACTTTCTTTTGGAGAGCATCAACCAAAGCATCTTGGTCAACAACCAAACCTTAACAAGAAAAAAATTAACAATTTTTAATACTTATTTTACAGGTGAACTTCAAAAGCCAAAAGAACTTCCCTAGGAGCCCAAAATCCAACAATCTGGGTGATTAATGGATGATTTTACTGTTACCAAACCGGCCTATGCTCAGGCAAGTGGGTTCCTGAAGCAATTGGACCAAATGTTCACTAGGATGCTATCAGGATATAAGACAGCACTGGCAAAAAAGGAACAGATGGCATCATGACAACGTGCTCTCAGTGTACAAAGCAAGGTGGAAGAAACCAAAAACAAAGCATTTCGCACCACCACCATCTATAAGGGGTCTGGAGTTGAGTCACGTCAACTGGACTTCTTTCTTTTTAGATCGAATTGTTTTACCACTCATCCGAGCAGCTTCTTCAGTTTGAGTAAAGTTGGCAGAATTTAACAAATTTGTATCCTCCACAAGGGGGGCACGGTGGCTTAGTGGTTAGCACGTTCGTCTCACACCTCCAGGGTTGGGGTTCGATTCCCGCCTCTGCCTTGTGTGTGTGGAGTTTGCATGTTCTCCCCGTGCCTCGGGGGTTTCCTCTGGGTACTCCGGTTTCCTCCCCCGGTCCAAAGACATGCATGGTAGGTTGATTGGCATCTCTGGAAAATTGTCATGAGTGTGTGAGTGAATGAGAGTGTGTGTGTGCCCTGCGATGGGTTGGCACTCCGTCCAGGGTGTATCCTGCCTTGATGCCCGATGACGCCTGAGATAGCACAGGCTCCCCGTGACCCGAGAAGTTCGGATAAGTGGTAGAAAATGAATGAATGAATGAATCCTCCAGGTTCAAGGATCCTCCCCTTCCTGGATAGCTTTGTAGAAACCTTTCCAACCTGAAGACCTTAGAGACTAAGACAGAGACTTGTCCACACCAAACACAAGAAGAAATTCATGTGGTAGCTTAGTGTTTAAGGTGTAGGAGGACATATTTCTGCAATCCTGCCAACTTCCCTCAGACTGAAGAAGCTGCTTGGATGAGTAGTGAAACATTTCAATCTAACAATCAAAGTTAAAACAAAGTTGACATAACTCGACTTCAAGATAACAGCACTTGGATGACTGGTAATCTTCACAGACAGAGATATAAGGACAGAGTGATGCCCTCAGCACAAAGTGAAGCTAGATATCGATGGGAGATCAGAGTCAACCTGAGAATGGTTAAGAGGCTGTGACCAAAAAACAACAGCCCATAAAGTTCTTTTCACAGCATGTCATATAATTACTAATTACTAATAATAATTTTTATGTAATTATAATTATATATATATATATATATATATATATATATATATATATATATATATATATATATATATATATATATATATATATATATATATACACACACACAAATATAATTATGACATGCTGTGGAAAGAACTTTTTGGCCAGTCACAGAAACTAAGAGCAAAAAAACAACAACTAAAAGCCAGGTAGAAAGCAACATTTATTTGGCCACAATGGCTGGTGATCTACAAGCTGGAGAACGTTGTGTTTCTATGTCAAAACATTGATAAATGTTGGTCCCCACCTTATGACACGTGGTCCATTGTAGCCTTCTACAACAAAACTAGATGGTTGTACACAGGGTACCTCTGAGATATTTTTAAGAAAGACAGCATACATACCAACTAAACAAAGGAAATGTATAAAATGAATGACAGCCATTTATTTTGTGGGAAGTATAATATGCCTTTACCTCTGCTAATATTAATGAGGGTACTGCTGGGCTTCATCATGGCGAGTTCTTTAGTGCCAATCAGCTTGTGTGTGTGAGGAGACAGATAGACCACAATCATTACAAAGTCAGACTTCTGCAGCAGCTCCTCCATTTTCTCACAATACACAGCACCTACAGCCCTCTCATCCTCTTCTGTCCTGTAATCACCAAGGAACAATGATTGGTTTTAATGAAATAGAAATGAACAACAATGCATGTTGTTTCCTCGGACATAAATGATATTATTCATATTATTTTAAAACCCTTACCAGGTAACAAACCTGAATGCAAATGTGTGACACGTGTGTATTTCAATGTTAAACATTTGTTTCACCTTCTAACCCCAAAATAACCCACAGATGGCAACAAAGTGGTTTAACTCAAACTAAGAAAGATAATTTTACTGTACAATAATCCAGAGACGTCTGGTTCTTTAAGAATAGTTTAAACCTGTTAGGATCTAGCCCGGACTTTTTCCATGTGCCTTTTGTTTATGTCTTGTGTTCACGTGTCTGCCCCACCCTTGTCTATTCCTTCCCGCCTCAGCACACCTGTCCTTTATGTGTCTAATTAGTTTCAGTCTTAAGCCGCGTTGCCTGATTTTTTAGTTTCAGTTTTGTATGTTACATTTAATAAATCAGCTTTATTTTTTCTATCCAGCATTTAGGTGTGAATTTTATCCACGACGACACCCTGCTTTACTGACAGAAGGATTCTGCCACATTCAGACCCAGCGGGATAGCGTCTAGCCTGGCACTGGATTATATTGGGAGCAGATTTAAAGTGCATTTGCCTGAAATTAAAAAAATTGCAATCCTTATTTATACTGTAAACATTTTTTGACCATTTGATACAGAAAAATAAAATATAATCAGTAAATAATAATAAATTCCAATTGATCAGCAACGTTAACTAAAGTGTTTCCACACACTGGACTGTTACATTATATATATATATATATTTTATACACATCTAGTTGAATCTAATGTACAGCACATGTGAGTCCTTACCTTCGATTTCTGTTATGATAGAGGATTCGCATGTCAAAACTTTGAGCTCTTTTGGCAACCTTAAATCCAATTCGCCCCATACCGATGATACCCAAGGTGGCACCACTGACATCATTGCCTAAAGAAGACTCTGGCATGTATTCTGATTCATGGTATTTTGAAAAGTTATGTCCTGCATAAGAAATAAAATAGCAACTAGTGAGCATCTAGTGAGTGAAATAAGTTAACAAATTTGTAAATGCGTATCCCTACCTTCAAGAATTTTCCTTGCTGATGCCAACATCAGTCCCATCCCAATGTCTGCTGTGGAATTATCAACTACGTGGGGAGTGTTGCAGACCTTCACTCCAAAACTATTGATTAGCGGTATATCCAGGTGGTTCACTCCTACACCACCATTCGCAACAACCTGAAGTTTGGGTAATGCCTGTAAAAGTTCCCGATTCACATTTAAGGGTTTACCCCACACAAAGATTGCCTGGATCTTCTCTGCAAAATGTTCCTTCCTTTCATAAAATTCTTCATACTCGATTATTGTGAAATGCTTCTCAATGAACGGCTTAAAACACATGTAGATACCCTTTGGTCCAATAATTGGGGCCAGTATGCAGGGTTTCTCCATAATCTGTAAAAGACAGAATTTAATTCATTGTTAATAAGCAGTTCTTTTTTTGGCTTTACACTGAAGACATTTGGGATTTGGATCTAAAAATTAGCGTACGAAGACAGATCAGATTTTCAGCTATGATTTCCTGATATGAATATCTTTTCTTGGTTTGAACTGCAAACCATTTTGAAGCTGAGAACAGAGGGGGAAATCATTGTAACTACTGTGCACACAGGGTATAACCAATAAAACAAATGGATTCTCCTGAAAAAAAAACACTAGTTTACCACCAACCAGATGTTAAGTCAGCCAAGGAAAACAACAGCAGTTGATAATATTGTAAGAGCTTGGAGATACATATAAAAAACAGTCACTGACATCCACAGGAGGTCCCAATGTAAGAAAAAAAGACTTTAAGAGCAGAAATATAGAGGCCATAACACAAGAGGCAAACTACCACCAGTAAACAGTAAAAATCAGATCAACAGTAAAAATCAGATGCGCAGAGTCACAAAATCTGGCAGGAACAATTGTTATGAACTGATAAGATTAAAATTGTGTATTAAGTGTTGTTCTGGGCCTTGATACTGATTGGCTGAGCTACGTTCCAATCTCTTTAAACACACTCATGTAACAAAAGCCTCGTTACGTTAGTATTTCTGCACCAAATAAATTGTTTTAAAATGTCAGAATTTGTTGAGAATTTTGATATACTGTACAGGGTGAGCTAAGTGTGGACGAGTCGTTAAAAGAGATCGACAGGATTAGAAGATTTAAAAAAAAAGTACATGCTGAAATTAATTAAATTGAATTGAATTGCATAATTATTTTGTTACACTAACAATACAAACAAACAAACAAACAAAAATAACTGGATTTAAATCAACTGCCAGGTTTTGTACAATATACACATTACAGTTTGGCCGCACGATAAAGCACGATAATAATCCAGTCTACAATGTTAATTGTGTTGTACCCATTCTGTTACAGTCATATGTAGTGCTCAACACTGCAATCATGTTGATTCAAGCTGAAAGGTGCACTAATGCCACCTAGTGGGCTGGCGAGTTAAATTGAGTTTAAAATTTGTGAGTTGATGCTTCTGTGATGCTTGGACATTAATCTGATAAATGTTGCTGAAGAAGTACATGCAGTTACTTGTAATGACAATTTTATAAAAGCAGTAAGCCTGTAAATTTATTGCAAGCAAGGGAAATACATCCAAATATTAAGCGTTATTATTCAAAGACTGGAAACTGGTCTTATATGTTTGCTGACCTAAAAATTGGGTAGTCTGCCACCAAGGTTGTTATAAGTTGTTACCACATGCACGTGTAAATATCAGCTAAAATCACTAAAAGCACGTGGGTGACAGCCTCACGTTATCAAGTCAGGTGTCAAGTAGGATTTTATTGTTATTCATCTATAGAGCTTGAATATATTGGAATGAATCGATATTTATTCAGGACTAAGGTGCAACACGATAGAATAAAGATTTGCATAACAACACATACACTAGACATTAAATACACAGCAATAAAAAACACAGTACATGGACTGTAACTGTAAACTATTGAGTAAAGTGACATCAGCTGTTCTCCCAATCCGCTGTAGTGAGACAGATAGTCAGGGAGCTCTGGTGAAGACGGAAGGAGGCACTTGGTTCTCATTAGCCTCCACAATTATTTCAGGCACATGAGCAGGTAATATTGAGAGTCAAGAAGAGTTCCTCCATTATGTGCACACAGAAACGCAGTTGTTCCATGGATGTGTAGGGGTGATTAGTCTACTTGGGTCACCCTAAAGTCGACATTCATCACAATTAAGATGCAGATCACGCTTGTTTGTTTTTGCTGGAAATGGGACTGGTCCACTTCAGAAAACAGATGAGCCACAGCCCACCCCATCCCCCTGCAGTCTATTCCAATAAAATGCAATGCCATCAAATATTAACCAAATCCAGGTTAAATTTTGACTCTTTTTTTGTATATATGAAATTTTGTATATGTCTTATACATTAAATACAAACAAAATTAAATCTGTCCCTTAGCTGTTATTATGGATTGATTACTTCTTATAAAAATAGATACACTCACTGACTTAAGGAAAAAATTAGTTTGCCTTGGTGTGTGTGTAAACCTTTGGCTTCAAGTGTACTTAATATATTCAAAAAAAGAAATCATTAAACTCTCTTGGACTTTCATTCCTGGAGCCCAGCCTAAACACTACAGTGATATCACTGCATAAATATTATAAAAATTTGAAGGAGAAAAAAAACCTGAATAACCTGATCAAGTTACAACTGACAATTAATCTTTGAGGCATGGCTCAATCATTAAGAAACAAACACTTTGTCGACACTTGGAAAGCCTAATACTAATACTAATACTAATACTAATTCTGAATTTTGGCTCAATTTTTGTCACAAAAACGACAAAAACAAACAAATCAAAACAACTACAACAAAAAAATGAAATAAAATAACAGACAGTTTTGTTTAAGTATACTGTATGTAATCTACTGGATAAAATGTCCAACTTACAGTAACTAATGACATAAATCCTAGTGGTTTTTGATTTGGTGTAATAAAGGATATGGTGCTATCAGTGGACTCATATAACATGTAACATATCCAGTAGGTGGTGGAGATTCGCATGGAGGTTAAATATATATTCGATTACCATTCGAGAATCTCTCTTGTAGTGCGTAAGTAATGAATGCAGAAAAGTGCATGTCTTACTTTGAAGCCTAGAGAAGGTGCTTTGAAAGTCCTTTGGGAGCTCGCGTGAAAGTTTACTGAAGACTGCTTCAGGAACGAAAATATCTGGCTCTTTATGTGGAGTAAGTAAGGGCTCGTCTAAAAAGTGCATGACATCAGAATCAGAATGTTTTATTCGCCAAGTGTGCGCAGACTCACAAGGAATTTATTGTGGGTTTTAAAGTCTTGATACATACACACATACACACATATGTGTGTATGTGTATAACGTACACACATGTGTACACATGTGTATAACATACACACATACATACATGGGCGTAAATCCCGGGGGATACAAAAAATTATTTAAAAAATATCGTACTCTCTATTGTGAAAAATATATGTATGTATACCTAAATAATTGTGTAAGTAGAAAAAAACAACAACGCAAAAATCACTTAGAAACAGTTGAGCCCCCCCCCCCTTCCTCACAGTGGTTTGACCCACTTCCCAGGTCATCTCGCCTACTCTACACACACGAGTCATAGGTGTGTGTGTGTGTGTGTGTGTGTGTGTGTGTGTGTGTGTGTGTGTGTGGCTCAGTTAATGTTGAACTCCATTAAGTAGGGGGTTTTATTCACTTTAAATAAAGCGATTCTCTTTAATATAGTAAAATTAAAATCTTACTTATCTAGTTAACGTTAGCTTGTTTACAATAGCTTGTTAACGTTAGCTTGTTTACAATAGCTTGTTAACGTTAGCTTGTTTACAATAGCTTGTTAACGTTAGCTTGTTTACAATAGCTTGTTAGTGCACTGTAACTAACACGCCAAAGCCGTTTCCCATGCATTGTTTTATTTGGGACGACTTGGCATAATGTTAACTTAACATTAACGGCCACAATTAGCATATTGTTTAGCTGTGCATTTACTGTATATTTTTTTTGTATAATCAATTTGTATTGTTTTTAAGTGTCTCCCCACTAAGCCACCGTGCCACCGTTTTAAGTGTCTTAATTAATTTTAAATAAAATTGTAAACCATTTTTTAATTCTTTGTTTTTTGTGATTATTTATATGATTGTTTTACTTTCTTTGAAGAAAAACTTTGAAAATAACCATAACGTCTCCATGCTACATAATAATGATAAAAGCAAAGATTTTCACTGTGAGGACGTCTTTATAAGTACAATTAGACTGTTATTTGTGTGTCCCCCTTCAAAAATTTCTCATGAGATATTTTATATTTTTTATATGTTTAGATATTTTATATTTAAAACGCTTATTTCTCACGCTCTCCCGCCACACATCGTATTTCTGACGAAATTATTATTTTTTTGACTATTTATCATATATTTAATGCCGCACCGCACAACAAGCGCGTCTTCCCTGGAGTTCTTAGTCGAGCCTGACATCAGCCATTAAAAAAAGAGCTACACAATAGGCAATCAGAAAATAGCACTATCTGGGTAAGATAACCATTGTAAACAAACAAACATATTCAGAGGGTATTTTCGATGGTCGGCTTGAACAAAATGGTGGCTGCAACACGAAACAGCGTGTCTCTGGACAGGACATTGTCCTCAATCATGACCCTAAAAATGGCTGGGCTTGAGAACTCTTTTAAATGCGAGCAACATTAAGGAGACACACACACACACACACACACACACACACACACACACACACACACACACACACACACAGACAAATTAATAAATGGAAATTAAACAAATACTTTGTATTTGGTTAAATTGCGGTCAGTGATCCTTACCAAACAAAACATTCATTCATTCATTTTCTACCGCTTGTCTGAACTTCTCGGGTCACGGGGAGCCTGTGCCTATCTCGGGCGTCATCGGGCATCAAGGCAGGATACCCCCTGGACAGAGTGCCAACCCATCGCAGGGCACACACACACTCTCATTCACTCACACACTATGGACAATTTTCCAGAGATGCCAATAAACCTACCATGCTTGTATTTGGACCGGGGTAGGAAACCACCGAGGCACAGGGAGAACATGCAAACTTCGCATACACAAGGCGGAGGCGGGAATCGAACCCCCAACCCTGGAGGTGTGAGGCAAACGTGCTAACCACTAAGCCATCATGCCCCCCACCAAACAAAACAATTATTATTTAATTATTATTATACTCCCCCCTTTATTTATTTGTTTGTTTGTTTGTTTGTTTGTTTGTTTGTTTGTTTTAGATGGGGGGGTGGCTGTTGGAGATGTCACGCTTGCCTGTCTTCCAAAACTTGAGAGATGGAAAATGAATTACAGAATGAATTACCGAAAGCAGGTAATAATCCCTGTATTAGCTGTTTAAACCGGATATGGCATTGGGGGAAAATACAGTTGTACAAGTCCTGAAGGTTGGGCAGGTGAACATCAGTGATTCTTTCTGCTGTCCTAACAGTCCATTCTAACAGTCTTCTTAAATCTAATTTGCTGGCTAACCCAAAACAAACAGTTATAGAAGAGTGCAGAACTGACACAAAAACAGCTGAGTAATCTGTGCCTGTGGCAGGTTGTACTTTTTCAGTTGACAAATGAAATGCAACCTCTGCTGCGCCTTTTTTCACAATAGAGTCACTTTGAATATCACACTTTATGTCCCAGTGGTTCCCAGGATCGTGAAGGAACCAGTATTTCTGCACATGTAATACTGATTGAACATACAGTATTTACACTGTTTTTGTATATTGTCTTTTGTTTATTGTCTTTTGACTTTTGTTTAATTAATGTCTTGTATTTTTTTTGTTTGCACTGTCAAAAACAAAAAAAGTCTTATGTCCTGCACTGTTTGCACCAGGTTGCACAGATGCACTTTATGTGGCTAAGACTACTTACTAAATCCTTAGCTTTCTCTTTGTTTTATGTAGCACCACAATCCTGGAGAAACATCTCATTTCACTGTGTACAGCAACAGCTATATATGGTTGAAATGACAATAGAAGTGTTTTTGACTTGACTTCTGTCCGTAATGGTGCGTGGGGATACATCTATATCTATATATATATATCTATATATATATATCTATATATATATATATATATATATATATATATATATATATATATATGAGAAAGAGAGAGAGAGAGAGAGAGAGAGAGAGAGAGAGAGAGAGAGAGAGTAAATACAATAGTAAATTTTAATTTTAAATTTATTAAACAAAAAAAACACCAAGCAATTAAATTCTATCCAAAAAAAAGTCTACAAAATCTATTTTCTGTAGAAGCTAAAACTGAAGCAGGGGGAATTATGTGAGCAATCTTACGTAGTTGCAACTAAAAAGCTGTAACTTTTTAGATGGTCCCTTTCTGGCTCTAGTCACTAAATAATCCTCTCACCTGCTTCAACCTGTTCTTCACTTCTTCAAGTCACCCAAACTCCTGCCAGATTTGAAGTATTGTGTACAGGATGTAGTTCCTCAGATGGGCGTGAAGAGGCGCCATAGCGATAATCATTGCACTGATAATGTAAACTATTTATGGATGGAACTGAATTCAGGTGTGAAGTTTGTAAACCCCACTAGATATTAAATCCAGCTTGATGAGAGAAGATACCAGCTGCCATAACACAGACTGATCTGGATAGACTGGTAGACTGACAACTGATGTTATTTTCCAGCTTATACAGCACATATGGAGTACAAGCTCGGTCGTCTCAGCCTGTGTGTTTGCACATTAAGAGAAATGTCACTCACAGGATTTAAGTCAAAGGTATTTAATTTATTTAAAAGCTACTGGTTATAATTTATAAAACTATTCAAATCACATTAAGAGAAATCTTTTAACTCTATCACACTAAAACCCTTTTTTCCCCTTAGAGAGCTGACCAAAGAGACTAATAATCTAAATATACAGGCTTGGACAAGGCCAAGCACTGTATCCTGCAGAATCTTGGACTGAATTAATGCTAAGCAGCCTGCTGTGATGTTTCACTTTCCTGTACCCACCATCTGCCTCATCATTTCCATTAGAGAGCAGGGAATAACAGTATTATTTGGTGATGTCCTTACATAGATGGTACATTGCTTAAGAAAAGGAAGGGAAATGTTTCAAATGATACAAGAGCACTTACATGTTTGCATTTGTTTGTAATGTTTTGCAAAAACCTGTAAGTCTGTGGGGAAAACTAAGCATAATGCGAGTCGGCGGGTGTCTCAGATCGGCCAGCTTCAAAGTGCTCGAGCTTTCAGCCTGAACATCCTGAACCCATACGGTCCAGCTGGCACAACTACTAGGTCCAACCGATCCGTACAGAGTTTTAAAATTACAGCACTTGTACAAAATGATTGAGTGAATTTGACCGTTATATAGAAAGAAGGTAAATTCATTTTTATGAAAATCACAGTTTTCTGAAATGAGAAGTTTTCCAAAAGCATTGTGATACAAATATAATGTTTTTAATACATTTGTCACTTCATCATATGTTTTTTTTTTTACATTCTTTAATGTGATTTCAGGGGGGCACGGTGGCTTTGTGGTTAGCACGTTCACCTCACACCTCCAGGGTTGGGGGTTCGATTCCCACCTCTGCCTTGTGTGTGTGGAGTTTGCATGTTCTCCCCATGCCTCGGGGGTTTCCGCCGGGTACTCCGGTTTCCTCCCCCGGTCCAAAGACATGCATGGTAGGTTGATTGGCGTCTCTGGAAAATTGTCCATAGTTTGTGATTGCGTGAGTGAATGAGAGAGAGAGTGTGTGTGTGTGTGTGTGTGTGTGTGTGTGTGTGTGTGTGTGTGTGTGTGTGTGTGTGTGTGTGTGTGTGTGTGAGTGAATGAGAGTGTGTGTGCCCTGCGATGGGTTGGCACTCTGTCCAGGGTGTATCCTGCCTTGATGCCCGATGACGCCTGAGATAGGCACAGGCTCCCCGTGACCCGAGAAGTTCGGATAAGCGGTAGAAAATGAGTGAGTGAGAGAGTGAATGTGATTTCATGTCCCCAAGTCAGAATTCAGTTACTGCTAAATGAATTTCTTAAATCCTAAAATATTTAATCACTTTATCCACAATAAATCTACATTATAAATCTACATTATGAATACCACAGATCATGCTGAGAAAAAAATAATAATCACCGAGATTACCGTAAGTTAGTTCATTTTATTACATACACTATATGGACAAAAGTATTTTGACATTTGACCATTTTAAGGACTTTAATGACAAATTAAAAATAAATAGACATTAATATGAAGTCGGTGTCACCTTTACAGCAACTAGAACAGCTTCCATTCTTCTGGGCAGGTTTTCCACAAAAGTTTCAAGTAATTGTGTGGGAATTTTTGCCCAGTTGTCCAGTGGAGCATTTATGAGGTCAGACACTAATGTTGGGTGAAAAGGCTTTGCTTGCAATCTTCCAGTTCATCCCAAAGGTGTTCAGTAGGGTTGAAGTCAGTTCTCTGTGTAGGCCAGTCTAGTTCTTCCACACATACAACCTTAACTTTATAAACCTTGCATTGTGCACAAGGGCACAGGCATGCTGGAATAGAAAAGGACCTTCTCCAAACTATTCCCACAAACCTGGAAGCACAGCATCTCAACCTGTGAAAAACAGCCCCATACCTATATCACTCCATCACCAAACCTGGCACAATGCAGTCAGGCAGGCAACATTCTTCTGGCATCTGCCAAACCCACACTCACTCATCAGACTGCCAAACAGAGAAGCGTGATGTGTAAAGAAAACATTTCCACTGCTCCAGTATCCAGTGATGACACCACTACTTCCCGTGCTTGGCATTGTACTTGGTGATGTTAGGCTTGCACGCAGCTCGGCAATGGAAACACATTCCACGAAGCACCGACCACACGGATTTTATGTTGATATTAATGCCAGCACTTGGTGAGCCCACTCTATGACTTTTTGTGCTGCTTCCACTTTCCAATAATGGGTCTAGCAGTGACATTTTTTTACAAACTGACTTATTAATCATCCTGTCACAGTACCATACTTGAATTCACTGAGCTCTTCGGAACAACCTTTTTTTTCCCACAGAAGTTTGTAAACGCACACCTTCACCTTCCAAACAATTCAACAGTGCTGTGCTACAAATATAGTCATGTCTAAGACGTTTTTGTCATTTCAACCATAGTCATAGGGACTAAGTACAGTTCCACATAATTTATACAGTGTTGCTTGAAAGTTTGTAAACCCTTTAGAATCTACTATATTTTTGCATAAATTTGACCCAAAACGTCATCAGATTTTCCTAAAAGAAGTCCTAAAAGACTTTCCTAGAAGTCCTAAAAATAAAAAAAATGAACAAAATCAAATTGATATTGAAAAATGAAATAAAAATTCTTCTTCTTCTTTATTTAATTATTCAGAAAAATGATCCATCATTACATATCTGTGACTTGCAAAAGTATGTGAACCTTTGATTTCAGTATCTGTTGTGAGCCCTTGTGCAGCAATAACTGTACGTAAAATTTCTGGTAACTTGTGGTCAGTCTTGCACAACAGCTTAGAAGTATTTCATCTGATTCTTCAGTACAGAACAGCTTTGACTCTGGGATTTTGGTGGGTGTCCTCACGTGAACTGCTTGCACAACATTTCTTTTCAATTGAAGTCAGGACATTGACTTGGCCATTCCAAAACATTATCTTTGTTCCTCTTTAATCATTTTTGTGGTACACAGACATGGGATCATTGTCTTGGTGTGTGACACATTTTCTCTTGAGATGCAGTTCATGGACAGATGTCATCACATTTTCCTTTAGAATTCATTTAGTTATCATTCTGTATTCATCATTCCATCAATGATGGCAAACTGTCCTGGCCCAGATACAGCAATGCAGGCCCAAAGCATGATACTACCACCACCACCACCATGTTTCACAGAAGGTATAATGTTCTTATGCTGGCATGCAAAATGTTCCTTTGTCCCAAAATAACGTTTCTAATTTAAACCAAAAAGTTCTATCTTGGTCTCATTTGTCCACAAATTATTTTTCTAATGGTCCTCTTGCTTGTCCATATGACCTTTAGCAAACCTCTGATGGGCAGCAATGTACTTGTAGTAGACAGAGTAGTGGCTTTCTCCATGCAACTCTGCCTTGCACACCAAGATTGTTCAGTGTTCACCTGATGGCAGTCTCACAAACGTTAACATAAGCCAAAGTAAAAGAGGTTCCTAGTTCAGTTGCATAGAGGTTTTCCTGGGTTCCTTTTTGACCCAACAGACTAGTTGTTATTCCATGTCTTCCTTCTGGAGTGACCTTTGTTGGTTGAACACTTTTGTGGACGGTAGCAATGGTCTTACATTTCCTCCATTTGTATAGAATCTGACTATCTACAGTCTGACTATAGATTTGTGGAGTCCAAACTCTTTAGAGATGGTTTTATAGCCTAATCCAACCCAATCAGCAACTTTTTTTCTGAAGTCCTCAGAAATCTGCATTGTTTTTGCCATTATCCACTTCCACAAACACACATCAAATTTCAAAATGGTTTAAGAAATATCTAAACTTGGGAGAGCAGTGTTTGCCGAGTCAGTTCACCAACCTACAGAGGGTATGTGAGGATGCTTCGGGTTGTAAACTACTTTAGTACGAAATAGATAATATATAATATACTGTACATTATTAGATGCATTAATGCATAAATAAATCTTACTAAATTTTTAAAATAAATTTCAGAAATCTTTTTTTTTTATGTAACGAGGTTGTGAGCTGATAATATTGCCCTTGAACAAGTCTCTTAATCCTCAACTGCTCAAAGATATACAGTATGTATGTTTACTTGTATAAATTAGATTTGAGGGTTTAAACCATGGCATCCTTGACAGGTCCCACAGGTTGTGTCAGGTGCTTGCAGTATGCTTTTCCTGTCCTTAGCACTTCCTGACCCACAGACTTGTGCTGTAATGAAGCTGGTACTTGAGCTACGCTATGGCTCTGATTCTCTCTGGTGTTATTTTTAACCCAGTTCCAATTAAAGCAGCCTATTTGCCCTCAGGCCCCATTGGAACGATAACGTTTCTCCCATGCCTGACTTGCAGAAAGGCAGACAGGAGACATGATTAATCTTTCAAGAGCACAGACATGGATGGTAAAGGACTACAAACACACACTTCAAATGTTCCTTGGAATAAAGACAGATTTCAGCAATAACAGCTGATAAATGTGCAATGTGTCAGTAATGAATATATACACACAGTCAGCAGAAAGAAATCAGACAGTGATGGTCCATACTCAAAATATGTTTCCAGATGTTGCATCAGATTTAGCTTAAGAAGCTTAATTTTAGCTTAAATTTTACCTTAATTAGGAATGATTGAATTGTAAATATGTGGCTGAAACAGTGTTATTTGTGTGTCCAAAAAATATTTATAGTATGACGTCTGACTTGAAGTTGAAGAAATTATTTCAGGAAATTATTAGATTTGATTAGATTAGATTCAACTTTATTGTCATTGTGCAAGGTACATGTACAGTGCCAATGAAATGCAGTTAATGAAATGCATCTAACCAGAAGTGCATAGATTACTTATTTACAAGTGGCAGTGTAATAAATAAGGGTATGAGGTACAGAAGGTGTAGTAATATGTACATATGACTGAATAAGGGAAAATATAGTGTGTATTTTTTTATATAAGTATGATACAGTATGAAGTGATATGACAGATATAGCTGTACAAAAGGAATGTCATTATGAATATATACATATATATATATATACACAAACACGGAATAAACAGAATAAATATGGATGGACATACAGAAGTGTAATGATAGTTTTTCGGTGGTGCAAGGATGCATGATTCATGTATTTTCATGATTCCTGTAAGTGTGACAGAATTGATCCATCATGTGGTTATTTAGTCACCTAAACATACCAAACACAATCTGCTATTGCATTTAATATTACCCGATGAAGGACGTGCAAAACATAAAAGCATCAATGCAGAAAACTCCAGCTGCAGACATTAATCTTATGACAAGTAATTACTAAAGATCAGTAGGTTTCAGGTTGTTGGTAAAAGAGACATAATTTGATAATGAATGTCCTTTAGTTATCTGGTTAGGTAAGAATCATTGGGTACACTGGGCTGCAATGTGTACCTGTGTTATTCATTTTAATTTGATTGTAACATTAGGTCCTTTCTTAAAAAAGAATTAGAGAAAATCTCCATGTAGATTTAGATCCCGATTGAGCATGAGATGACAGAAAGAAGAAACCTTGAGAGAAACCAGACTCGTTGTCTTCTGTGTGACAGAATTATATATATATATATTGTAGGTTGTACATTTTTAATGAACTTTGACTAAATGCATTAACACCTGCCTGCTACAACCCTTTGCACACCATCATCTGCATAATCTTCATATGACATATCGATCATTTTAGCACTCAACACTAATTTCAAACAAACCTCAGGGTCTGTGGAAGGGAATGATTCATATTTTTCCCAATTTTCCCTCACTGACATGCATTATTTTGTAGTAATCAAGCAAATCTGTTGTAAATTTTAATATAATAATAATAATAATAATAATAATAATAATAATAATAATAATAATAATAATAATAATAATAATAATAATGAAGCAGTGTGGAGATCAGAGGCATTGTGACTTTAATCTAAATATATCAGACAGTAATAAAGTAATAAAGGATGCATATCACTCTGTCCCACGGGCAGCTCTGGGACTCTGATCACTGCTTAGTTCATCTGATATCGACCTACAGGCAGAAACTAAAAACAGCTAAACTTGTATTAAGGACTGTAAAAAGATGGGCTAAGGAAGTGGAGCAGGATTTACAAGCCTGTTTCTCTCTCACTGATTGGTCGGTTTTTGAAGCTGCTGCCTCCGACCTGGACGAGCTCACGGACACTGTAACATCATATATTAGTTTCTGTGAGGATTTGTGTATTCTTACCAGGACTCACTTAACTTACAACAATGACAAGCCATGGTTCACTGCAAAACTCAGCCAGCTCCGTCAGGCCAAAGTGGATGCTCACAGGAATGGGGATAGAGTCTTGTACAAACAAGCCAAATACACACTGGAAAAGGAGATCAGAGTGGCAAAGAGAAATTGTTCTGAAAAGCTACGGGCTCAGTTTACCTTTAACAACTCAGCTTCAGTGTGGAAAAGTATGAAAGCCATCACCAACTACACGACACCATCCCCCAGCACTGTGGTGAATCAACAACTGGCAGACGACCTGAACGAGTTCTACTGCAGGTTTGAAAAAGCCCAATTCTCACCTCCTGTAAACCCCGACTCCAACACATGATGTGTGTCAGGTATTCAAGAAGAACAAAAGAAGAAAGGCACCAGGCCCAGACAGTGTTTCACCAGCCTGTCTGAAAACCTGTGCTGATCAACTGGCCCCCATCTTTACAATGATATTCAACAGATCACTGGAGCTGTGTGAAGTACCCTCATGCTTCAAAAGCTCCACGATCATCCCCATACCAAAGAAACTCAAAATTACCGGACTTAATGACTATAGACCTGTGGCTCTAACATCTGTGGTCATGAAATCATTTGAAAGACTGGTTCTGGCTTATCTGAAGGACATTACTGGACCCTCTCCAGTTTGCCTACAGAGCAAACAGGTCTGTGAATGATGCGGTCAATATGGGACTGCATTATGTTCTGCAGCAATCTGCCATTCTGTTTACACTGTGGAGCTCCTGTACTAGAAAAAATTTATCGTACGTGAAAACATACTTGGCAATAAAGACCTTTCTGATTCTAATTCTATGGTACAAATCTATAGTCTAAATCTATGGTACACAATTACAAATCAACGTTAAATTTTTCTACTTTCCTTAATAACTAGCACATTATCCATTATAATACACATCCAACACATTATAATATAATACAAAAGGCCACTGTCATTATGGAATAGTTGTTATGGAAAGTTAGCATGAAGGGAAGTACTTGGTGATGTTTATGTAGGTGGTATGTGTCATATTAACATCCACATGAACACCATAGAACGATGCTAGGCAGTAAGGATCAAATTTAGCTTTTTTATCTGAGGCTGAATCGTGCATCACATTTACATTTCATTAACAACATTTAGCAGACATCCTTATATCCAGAGCAACTTACATTATCTCATTTTTATACAACTGAGCAATTAAGGGTTAAGGGCCTTGCTCAGAGGCCCAACAATGGCATACATGACCAGGTTGTCTAGCCATAACCCTTCTGGATCAAACCGTCTCAAATCGGGTGTCTTCAGACTCTAAACGTCTAAATGGTGAACTATACGAGTTGGATCCATTGAGTTGCATCACGGTAGAGATCTTCTTGGCACAAAGCTCTAGCTCTTCTTGGCACAAAGCTTTATCCCAGATGTTTCCTTCTACCTGGTGTTCAGGATTTCTCTAGAACTCTGTAGCCTTCTTCTCTCTCCATAACGTCCCGATGGAAGACAAATGGGATTCGACCAAAATACAAGATACAACTTTATTTTTACTTAAGGGTACTATATATGTCATGTGAACCAAAATTGATTCCAAAATTATTTCAATGTAGAATACCACAAATAAACCAATGTAAAGAAGTAATAACAATAATAATAATAGTAATAATAATAGTAATAATAATAATAAAATTGTGTTTAGAGAAAATTCCCTTTTTTTTGCTCCAAAATGTCTTCGCCATGACGTTTTTTTTGTGCCCCAAAGTCTCTACTTGAGTTATATTTATAAAGACATGAGGTACATTCAGTCTTAAATTGCCTACGGTGTAATAAAGGGGCTTTTACGTGACGCCTCAGTCGAGTTGCGTGTTTAAATTTGGCGCTGAAGATGGCGGCGGTGCGCGATAGGACTGAGGCGCAGAAGAACAGACGCCAGCAGGTCGCGGCAGCATCGGAGCCGTCGAGTTTACACAATATGCGAGAGCTGAAGTACAAGAAAACCGCAATTTCCGACTTCATATTCGGCCTTTTCGTATCTCCACCAGCCGCAGCATGTAAAAATCCACCGACGCGCCGCGAAACGCGAAGGCTGAGGCCGAACCCTGGCTTTGTGTTTTGACCAGAACAAATGTGGCGCTGCTTCGAGGACCGACGACACGTTTATTAAACAAATGGAAAACAGACACACAAAAGCTCTCCGTGCATTTGATTTTCCCTGCTTTCCTGCATTGATCCTTTCTTTTTAATCGCCATGGATGTGAACATTTTGGATTCTGCGCTTGCGACTGTTTGATCGGCCGGAATCACGTTTCTACCTCCACGTATCGATTAGCAGCAGGGATTTAAATCGTCACGTGTTGGGAACCGAAAGGGTTTCATCATTAATGTTCACTGTCTAATCGCTTCACGACCTGATTGAGAGAGAGAGAGAGAGAGCAAGATGAGCACGGAAAGGCCGAAGAGAAACATCATACAGAAGAAATTTGTAAGTGAAGCCTATAAATAAATAAATAAATATATAAATGTAAATATTAACACTGGACCGTTTTGTCCTTGTCCTTGTTAATGCACTGAAAAACCTTTAGCATTAATACGTGCAGCACAAATCATGTTTAACGCGCAGTCAATACTTTAATCTTAAAGTCTGGTGGCTTTTCAGAACGCCTGGTGACTCATGAGGGAAATAAAAGACTTGATTTTGTGGGTAAAAATAATGACAGATGTGCGGTTTCGCAGTTGACCCAAATATTGCGGTGCGCGCGCGTGTGCGGGTGCGTGTGTGTGTGCGCGCACTACACCACCATATAAAAAGATTAATTCCGACTATAATCCCGTGTCATTTACGTAAATATGGATATGAATGTATATATATCTGCATGTTTGTTTGTTTAAAAGCCCGAGTTTCTGCACTTGATGTTTATTTCTGACCGAATAATCGTGCGGTTGTGAAGTCACACTGTGCGCGTGCTGTTTCCGGGTTCTGTAACTTCGTAACGAATTGTTTATTACTGTTGTTTATTTCTAATAACGAACTCACTGAAAGTGACATATTGCAGTGACGGGCTTCATAATGTTAACCTGTTTAACGTATAGTGTATTTTGATGGGTACTCTTGTTCCTAGGCTCGACACATTGTGGTGTTTTAAAGCATTAAAGCTCATTAAGGGTTAATCCAGTGTGTTAAAGCAAGGACACACACACACACACACACACACACACACACACACACACACACACACACACACACACGAAGTGATCCCTGAACAACACCACCATGCATGTGCACTGCATTGGTGCATGTACACAGTATGCATATAACTACAGGATATTACTTGTTTAATTAGTATTTAAACAATAATAAAATTCATCATTTTGGCATTGTCAGTCTTGGTGTAGGTGCACAGTGACTGGTTTTGGCTTATCATTTGCCTCTACAGGCATGGATCCCACTTACGGTGCATACATCAGGTGTTAGTAGTCGTCTGTCTTGTTAATGCAGGTTTCAGTATTAAGAACTTGAGTATAAAGCACTACACAGATGTCTTTATGCTTTCTTGGAAATACTCATGTCCCAAAATGGCACCTACTCAAGCACCCTCTTCCTTAAACTAGCTAAACTGTTGAGGTGGTGACTTTGAAGTGTCTCAGATGAGAAAATGTTATAATCAGATATAAAGACCGATTCATGTTAAAGCTATGTAGAATGAACCCAGACACTCGTGTTTACAAAGGATCACGCGTGTACCCAAGAAGCCCTTAAAAGATGCAGGGCAAAGCTAATTCAGCTTTGGTAAGAAACATGTATGTTTAATAGACCTATTGGTTAAAAAGTGTGTCTGGTGTTGTGTTGTAAAAAATCTGGGTTGGCTGTGAAAATAGCTTTGCCTCTTTGTGTGTTCGCCCCAATGAGTTCAGCTGGTCATAAAGTCTAATTTGTGGGAGCGCTGTGAGCCTGAGCCAGCTGCTGCTGACCATGTAGTCATATAAATGAGCCTGTTAGTGTCGGTCTTATCAGCACACAACTGGCAGCTCAAGTGGCTCAAACACACAACAACAACACATAAGGCCCTCAATGTTTGCTTTGTGTCTCTGGCTGACAAACTTAGTGTAAGGATATGCACAAATGATCAACACTACTGGAACATCTGTCAGCACGTAATAGGTGGTCTGTCATATCGTCTCACAGAGATTAGAAATAGCCGTGCGATGACGTTCAGGTTTAAGATATATCTTGATATATCGTAATATTCTGTACAGATGAAATTCTTCACTTTTACTTTGTTTTTCTCTTTCACTTTTATTTTGTCTTTCATTCACAAGGCTGTCTGATAGCTAGGCAGCCGATCTGTACGTTATTTCTGCTCCAAAAACAATATTCTATAGAAATCAGCAAAGGACTTTTTTTTTTTTTTGCCGGTACTATAAATGTGGACATTATTTCTTAATGTATGTCAGATGCCTCTTTTAATCAGGAGCTCATTATTTTATTAGCGTTGCGATTAACAACCGTATTTGTACAGTATGTGCAGAGTGTTAGTCGTTCCCATTGTTTAATTTAGCTTGCTAACTTATATGCAGTGTATAAAACAATATAGCACTGCAGTATTCATTTGTTATCTAGCTAGTAAAAATCGTTAGTACACAATTTATTTGATTATATATATCTTTGAAATGACTGAATTTTGGTCACATTTTTTGGAGAAACAGTACAGAAGAATTACATTAAATGTGAGAAATGTCACACATCAGAATTATCGTAGCTGATATTCAATTTATTAAGACAATTTCTGAACACTATCGTAGACATGCAGGTCAGTTTGTACATACAATATTGGACTTACTCATTGGACTTAGTATACTTACTCCAGTGTCATTTGGTTGTTGAGTCTATTGTATATCATGGAGGTGTGTTCTCCTGTCCTGCTTTCTGTCTCGGACAATGTTGCATTGTGTTATTTGCAGCCTAATTTATTAGTCACCACCCAGCTGTAACTGCTGACATGGAATTTATTGGAAGGATTTAGTGCATTTCATGATCACGTCTGACTGCACCTTATAGAATGACCACTTTTGTTAAAACAACCCTACTGGGTAAAGGAGTTGTAAGATATGTTGTGAATGTCTGCACGTTAATTCTCCACAGACATCTGAGCTATAAAAAGAATGCTGTATTTCATATATACAACATGTCTTCATGTTTCCTTTTTATAGCCAGGGGGAGGGGGAGGGGGGAGGGGGAAGCCCCCTAGCAGCTCAAGCGGAGGAGCAATCAACTTAACTTTCAGTCATTTATGTTATAGAAAAATTTACAGAGAACTTTGTAGATATGCAAATTAAAAACATTCTCAGATCATGATTTGGAAATTTCGCATTAATGAAAAATAAAATGTAATGAAAATAATAAATGGAAGATTGTTTAATGTGTCCCAGTACATGTGATGACAGTTTACATAATTAGCCTTGTATGACATTGTAGACAAATAGAAGTTTACATATTTTTTTGTTCACTTACAAAACCTCATTCACCAAACTGAACAGTTTTAACTCCGAAGAGATTTGTTAATCCTAGGCAATCAGGGCATTTAGCAACATATTGGAATTCCCTACAAGATGAAACATCTCAGACGAAACCACAGAAGAAACTTTTTATCCATGCGTTCATAAGCAGGACATGCACTAGCTATGTGTATGTCTGTAGTCTTAGAATCATTCATTCATTCATTTCCTACCGCTTATCCGGACTTCTCAGGTCACGGGGAGCCTGTTCCTATCTCAGGCTTCATCGGGCATCGAGGCAGGATACACCCTGGACGGAGTGCCAACCCATCACATGGCACACACACACACTCATTCACTCACACACTACGGACAATTTTCCAGAGATGCCAATCAACCTACCATGTATGTCTTTGGACCCGGGGAGGAAACCGGAGTACCCGGAGGAAACCCCCGAGGCACGGGGAGAACATGCAAACTCCACACACACAAGGGGGAGGTGGGAATCGAACCCACAACCCTGGAGGTGTGAGGCAGGTAGTGCTGCGAGTAGTGTTGTCCTTTTCAGGGTCCACAGAGCTCAAGTTACTATCACACGTTGTCTGCGTGGGTTTCCTCTGGATTCTTTGGTTATCACCCACCTTAGAAAAACATGTGAATTGACTATGCTAAAGTTCATGGTGCTCTACCCATCCAGAGAGCATTACTGTTCATGCCCAGTGTTTTCTAGAAAGACTATAGGATAAGTGATACAAAAATGGATGTCTGGACGGATGGATTACTTAACGATGCAGATGCGTATACTTTTTATGTTCTATCGGATTCTGCAATCAAATGCAGAACTTTTACTGTTGGACTATTGGAAAAAAAAAGCTTATAGTTTTAAAAATGTCATCTCGGCCCGCTCTGCCTGACTGGTCGACGAATTGTACGTTATATTTGCTGGCTTAGTTACTGACGGCATGAAATGTGCCTTCTCACCTGCCCTCAGTTCTATATTCTGATGAGGGATTAGAACTAGAGCACAGTAGTGAAGTGATGTGCACTATATTGCCAAAGGTTTGTGGATAAAATGACCATCATACTGTATGAACCCACATGTGCTTGTTAAAGATATTATAATAACCTCCACTCTGCTGGAAAGGCTTTCCCCTTAGATTTTGGTACATAGCTGTGAGGATTTGCTTATTTAGCCACAGGAGCATTAGGTGAGGTCCAGTACGATTCCAGTTCATCCTAGAGATATTCAATAGGGATGATGAAGGGGTTCTGTGTACCCTGCTCATGTTCATCCACTCCAGACTTTGGCAAACTATACACAGGGGCAAATTGTAATGTTACAGCATACAGAGACATTCTATATATTTGGGTCCTTTAACTTTAAAGCAACAAATCTGGAAGGTCTACACATGTCTACGGTAGTAATGTTTCCACAAACCTTACAGTGTCCAGTTTATTAGCATGGTAGCTTTTTTTTTGAACCCACCCATTTTTGATGGGACCAGAGTTTCCTGTTGCTCAGGTGTTCCCTGTTAGATTTATGTACCGTAGTTAAATTGCTGAGTGTGAATGCTGTTTTTGAGCCCTGGGTTTTGGCTGTGAAGACATTTGTTGTTAAAAGACCAACCAGAAAACCAACATAACTAGAGAGCTGTCCATAGGCAGGGAACCAAGCCATGCTGACATTGCAAAAAGATCAAGCAAGGGATATGAAAAAAAGATGCAGTAGTGGTATTAACATTTTGCCTAATACTTTTGCTGAAACCAAAAAGTTTCTTCACACATCTTTATGTAAATAACATAGAAATGAAAGCTCATAATCATTTTTTGATCTTTAACCCAAATGTCTTTAGAGTACACGAGGGAAAAACGATTGGCCTTGTCGTTCCAGTACTTTTGGAGGCTGAGTGTAATTCAGTGAATGCGCTTCCTCAGAGCTCACCAAAGACATTATAAGAAAGAAAATCCCATTTTTCTTTCCCACCTTGTCTGAATCAGCCAGTTAAGGCTGAAGGAGGTAGGATTTACTTTCACAGTAATGACTGGTGTCCTTGATCAGATGTCCTTGATCAAATATAAAGAGCCAGTAGATTAGAAGACTCCACCCACACACACCTACTCACACACTGTGCATACCTGGCTCTCCAAAATGTATATCAGATGTCTGTTAGGATTAGTCTAGAGCAGAGTGTGAGAGACACACAGATGAAGCTTTCTATTGTGTCATACTGTGTGAGGGGGCTGCGATTTCTTGGCTTGACCTGTACCAATCTGTTTTCATTGCTAGGCAAAAGTCTCTGCCAATATAGTGTATCTGATAAGCAACCCAAAGCCTGCATACAGGAGTCAGTCATATGGCCTCTCCTAGGTGGTGGGGCTTGGGCTGATTTTCCTAAGCGTTGAGGCACAATGGTGTGTTACATACACAGATATTTTTCGATACAAAGCGTAATCTGTACTGTAGTGCCACTATACAAAAATAAATGTTTTACATTATGAAATATTGTGGAAAGCTTTAGTTTGTGATATTACAAAATGGTTTAGTTGTGGAAATTATTAGCCTTCGTGCTAAATAAGTAACCTAGCTAATGTGCGGTATGTAATGCTAACAACACTTCAATTGTTATGTTCAATTAACTGCTATTTCTGTTGTTAAAGGTGGGGTCTCCGTTGTTTGAGAAATGCTTCAGAAAACTGCGTTGGGAAACACAAAACAAAACAAGACTAACGTGTAGCCAATGAGCAGAAAGGGGCGTGTCTTGTCAATATGGGCGGAGAGAGTGTTCAGTGTGCATGTATGACTAGCAGAAATCGGTTATAACATTGACACGGAGGATAAAAACAAAGAAAGAAAGAGAAGAAAGGCTTACGATAAGGCAAGAAGTATGACGTGTTAATATAGGATCAGCTTTCCAGCACTGGAGAGAACTGAAGGAGCAGGAAGTTGGCCACATATTCACAGATTGGAGTTTCCCCGAGTCAATAACTCCTGAGCTAAACGCTGTTACTACACAAATAACACCTCTTTTTTATCGTAGTAATGTAGAGAGGCAGCTACAACCGCGTTTTGTGTAGTAACAGCGTTTAGCTCAGGAGTTATTGACTCAGGAAACTCCAACCTGTGAATATGTGGCCGACTTTACTTAAGACGCCGAGGCGCTTTTTTCCTTTTCGATAGGTGAGTAACGTTGGTTTTGCTTTGTTACACAGAACTAATATATGCCTTTGTCCTTTACATGATTATGCTTGTGTGTCATTTTTGCTTGTTTGTTTATCTGCAATCATATTGTTCTTCCCTTCAGCTATGATAATGACACATTTCTTTCCGTTAGTTGCATGGGTTATGTGTGTATGTGTGGGCGGAGCTATCAATACAGGGGTGGGACTCATTTGGTTTAGGGGCGTGTTTGTTTTGGTGATTTCAAATGTCAATATTGGCTTTCAAACAACGGAGACCCTACCTTCAATCACTGAGCTTTAGGGCTGTCAGTTGATTTGGTAGCACAAAGTAATCCCTGAATCCCAAAGTAATTGTTTCCAACTTCCAATTGTTTCCCCTGTGTTATGTGGTATCAAAATCAGGATTGTTCACTGTAAACGATAACCATGAGCAGGAAACAAAAGAAAGGAAATATAAGAAAGAAATGTACAATATACAGTAGTAGGCCTATATCTATATCTGTAGGCCTATATAGTAGAATATCAGCTACCATTTGCTTTCCCATACACATACAAGTCTTTGTCTACTGTACACAGTAGTGGTTCTTAAAGGCAGTTCTCATGCACTGTATTTGGATAATCCAAGTGATGTCACATAGGCCCTTGTCCTCTATAATAATGATGTGCTTTGCTATCGAGCACGATTAATTGTTAATACTGGTTGCAATGCAGTGGTTAGCTTCTAAAGTGTTTTGTACTCCTTTGGTCACCCGATTTACTTTATCAAATAAATTTGGTCTTCTTTCAGGTATTTGAAACCGAGCTTGCTATTCAGAAGACCTTGTTTCTATCCATCATCCACTGCACACACACCTGTTATATCAATAGCAATGAATGTACCAGCTGTTGCTTGTGAATGACTAAATTGTGGGTGATGCAAAGCTGCATTAATACCATATAAAGTATATTATATTGGCTTATTAATGTGTTCACTTTAACAGCCTTGCTGAGAGTATAATAATCCTGAATGAGATACTGCAATCGCATTTGTGTAGCAAATTTGTTTTTATGAGTTGATTTGCTCATCTGATGTTATCCCTCAGCGAAATACGGTTTTATGGCAGAATCCTAATGGGTAGTAATTGGTGGTTTGGTGGGGCATTGGGTAGTGCTGCCGCTTTATATTTCCAGAGTCTCCAGATTTATAATGAGTTCCCCTTTACTGTCTGTGACCAGTTTCTTTCATGATCTGATGTTCTTTCTGAGTCTCCTTGTGTTTATTCTGGTTCTCTGGTGGTTCTCTTCCCACCTACTAATTCTTGCCGGTACTTAAGAGAAATAACCCTTTGGTGTGAATTAGTGTGTGAATGAGTGTGTAAAGCTGTACGATGGACTGGGTGTGTTCCTGCCTCACGCTTAGTGTTCCCAGCGTAACGGCCACGTCCACCACGACCCTGACTGAGATAAAAAGGTTACTGAAAGTGAGTGAGACAGCAGTGAGCACATCTTTCCCCAGTATAACCTTTAGTACATTTTCTAACGTAGTGTGATATGGAGTAGGTGTCTTTTCTTCTTATTTATTGGAAATGTTTGATTTCTTCTCGAAAGGTGCCTAGAGAATGCCCAACGTACGAACCGTTAACACCAGAGTTCTCTATCCAATGGCAATTTACACCTGGTCAGTATTGGCATTGTGTGTAAATGAAGACATGAAGATGTGAATCTACTTAACCAGACTGTATTCCAATATTCATATCATTTTATAACAATTTACTTCCAGTTTCCAGGATTAAAATCAGTTTAAAAGGTTTTTCTGTGGAAATATCCAAATTATAAGTGACTCAGAAATATCACACTTGAGACAACACTCAAAAATACATGCTGATTAGAATCAATTCAAATTTTGCTAATAATACACACACTTTTTAAACTGTGGAAAATGAAGGAAAATGAATCGTCATCTATGTTCTAGATCAGCGGTCTTATCCGGAAAGGGCCGGCGTGGGTGCGAGGGTTTCATTCCAACCAAGCAGAAGCCACACCAGAGTCTATTAAAAGCCAAGAACAACTGATTAAACAGGTGGAATCAGGTGTGGCTTCTACTGGGTTGGAATGAAAACCTGCACCCACGCCGGCCCTTTGTGGATAAGATTTGGACACCGCCGTTCTAGATGTTTTAATAGTGCTGTAATTTGGCTTACACACATTCCAAATGGTTATAACACAAAGAGCAAAACTCTATACACAAGGGAAAACTGTAAAAGGGAAAATTGTAAACACAGAGTAGAAACAGACACGAGACAAAGTCGAACAGCAGCAAGTGTGTAATTTTGGCACGTCGGGTCACGGATGAGGAATGTTGAGATTTCACACAGGAGATGTTTTTTGGTAGCAGTCAGTGTGTACAATAATAAAGCGCTTTCTGGTTTTCGGCTGTGTTGCTTTCAGACACTGTGCACTAACTAGAGTAACTGCACTATTTATAGAGCAGCCATTACACTGCGCTCCCTTCTGCTGTTTATATTACAAATCCCTTCTTGCATAGCGACTCTTCTGCTTTTCGTCACTGACACCACATCCTCTGGCCCTGATCTGTTTGTGTTTATCATATTGAATAAGACATAAAACAAAATCAATAGCAAAATTGAAACAATCTAATAAGACATTGGTTATTTTTAGTCGTCATGTGGTTTTTATCTTTACACAAAGGAAACAGTCGACTACCGGCTCGGCTCCTGTTCCCGTCGCAGGGTTTCTACAGATAATAGATTGTCCTGAAGCAGATTTTACAAATTTACATTTACAGCATTTAGCAGGTGCGACTTACATTATTATCTCATTTTTATACAACTGAACAATTGAGGTTTGGGGGCCTTACTCAGGGGCCCAGCAGTGGCAGCTTGGTGGACATGTTGTTTGAACAAGTTGAGTCATCTCTCTGAGACTCCAGCTAAAGGTGTGAATCAGGATTGCAGGTATGCTCTCCGATCTAACAAAATAAAACACGAATGGTTTTTGCCTTCATGCAGATGGTCAGATATGAAGCTTTGCACTGTGCAGCGTGACGCAAGAAATTCTTTATACCGCTCATGTTCTCTGCGCTTCGACTAAGTTGTTAATGTTTTGGACAATCGATCCGTATAGCGTGTGCAGAGGTGCAAACAAAAATAATAACTGCCGGAGTGGGTAGGATTAATAACCAACATCAACCGACTGACAGATGCTTTCTCTGCCGTCCAGTCGGCGCTAATATGTCTCTGTTTCATCCTTTTCCAGTATCTGCTTCTCAGATCTCTCCTTCAGTAACTGTAGCGTTGTTCAGTGCGCGCTCACTGAGCGCTTCTCATTAATGGCCTTATTTGTGATTCTTATCTGAACATTTAATATTTGACCGAGACCCGGCTACAACCTAATGACTGCACGTTTAATCAAATCACTCAGTGTTTTGTATCTGTGTAAATCAAGCAGCACTTATAAAGCTTTAGCGGAGTGGATTTTTTTTTTTTTATCAATCTGACCTCTATACAAACACGGGGAATTTATCTTTTCTCTATTTTGTTGAATTCCTGTCTGTAGAATTCTTTAGTATTGTTCAACCTCACCACGTTTCTATTATCTACCATTCACACAAACGTGCTTCTGTTTGCTTTCCAACGTCTTTTTTTTTTTTTTTTTTTACTTGAATTCTGTCTGTGCAGCATTAAGACATGCTACTCTTTGCTGGTGTTGGGATCCATGTTGATTCTCCTACTTGACCTTTGGCTGCTGACTTCCTGTCACTTCTGCACTCTTTTGACTTTTCTCATCATGTACAGTACATTCTCCACCCCACGCCATTAGCCACACACCAGATCATGTTCGTACTGTTCCTGCACTGCCCTCATCTCACTAACTTCACTTCTTTTCCCTTCTCTGACCAGAAGGTTGTCATGTTCAACATTCTCCAAACCTAAACGGTTTCCTTCCTCACTATTGACTCAAAATTGTATTCAAAAGGGATTTTATTTTAAAGGTGTATTACTTCAATCCTGTCCTTTGTGCCTCAGTAGAAAAATGCACTAATCACTGCCAAACCTGTCCATTACTTCACCAAGCTTTAAAAAAAAACACTTTTAGTTTTTTTTACGCTTACTTTTACATCCATTTTAGCATTTTTCAGTATCGAGTCACTCGTCATTCCTTCCAGTCTGTTACTGGTTTAATCCCTCCCTCCCCCACTCCACTCCACTCCACTCCACCCCATGGCCCTGGATTAACGTTCCCTTTTTCCTTCACCGTTCTAATTTCATTCTTCCATTTTAAGTTCTTGAACACGTTGTCATAGCAACTACATCTGAACTCCAACCTCTTCTTTGAACCTTCAGGCTATCTTTCTCTTCACAGCACAGAAACCTGACTGGTTAAGATTACTAATGATCTCTGGATTCCAGGCTATTCTAATTCATCTCGCTCTTTGCTCAGCTTTGATCATCCTTTCAGTTCCATTCATTCAGAAACATGGTATAGAACGTTTACGTCTCCTACGGAACCCCCCCCCCCCCCCCCCAAGTCCCTAAGCCTTACCCTGACCCAGAACTCAGTGGTAATAAAATGAAATTTACCCTTATTTAATACAGATAGTGTAGCGCTAGCATAACTGTCTTCCCTTCCAGTATAGTAGAAATGCTCGGTGTCATCTCGGACCCCACTCCAGCTCCCATATCAGGGTTATTGTGTTTGCTGCCTCCGTTCGCATTACCTCCATTTACATGTACATTTGCGGCAATTTGGCAGACGTCCTCATCCAGAACGATGTGCAAATGTGCTCTGAAGTTTCTATCGATGAATACATTAAAACTGGTTCACTAAGTTATAGACTTAGGATAACATCCACTTAAGACTCTGTTCAGGTTTTTTTTTTAAATTTACACATTAAACAAAAAGGGAAAATAATTGCAGGTTTAAATGTCTTTATCAGTCGTTTAAAGATGACCAGTGACTCAGCTGTCCGGACATCTAGGGGAAGTTCAATCCACCAGCTCGGTGCTAGAACAGGAAGGAGTCATGTTGTATACCTACATCTTACCCTGGGAGACGGTGGGTCCAGTCGAGTGACAAGAGCCTCCAGACCACATCATGTACTCTCTGTCTAATATTAAATCACTTCTACATGCCTTGGTCACTTCCCATCTAGATTATTGTAATTGTATTACCTCAGGCATTTTTTCAAGCTAAAGGAAAACAAAACTTTGGTCCAGAACACAGCTGTTTGCCTCACTACCCTCTTTTCATACTAATGAAGAAATTAACCCATTCTTAACAATCAGCAATTTACCAGCTTCCCATTAAAACCCATTTAGATGATAAAATCTTGTCGTCATCTTCAGCGACTGGTGCATTTTCTATGCGCACCAGTGACTGGCCTCCCTTTATCTCTCTGACCTCCTTTCCCACCCTACTTCTTCCCCATCTCTCTGTTTATCTTTTGCTTGTCTTCTCAACATCTGCTGGCCTCGTTTTTTTTTCTTCTTTTTTTTTTGTCTGTCGGCTTTTGGGTCTCTGGAGTTCACTTGTTTGACAACTCGGTAATGTTCTGCCCCCGCATTCCAGACTCAGACTACTGCACTTCTTAGACCACTTTTAAATGGCTCCTGTATTCTCAGTAGTAGCATATTGTTTTTTATTGCTGCTGTTTTTATTATTATTATTATTATTATTATTATTATTATTATTATTATTATTATTATTATTATTATTATTATTATTATTATGTCATTGTGTGTTTCCAGACAAGTTGTACTGAAACTACATTTCATTTCCTGTGTGTGATCTGATTATTCTGTCTTTTATTTAAAACCGGTTATTCGGTAACTCGTTTGAATTATTCGTTTAATGTATGCATGGCGCTTACTTCGTGTTTAGGTGTCGAAGGAGTTAATATCGTTTCTGTTTCTTTTTTTATCGCAGGACGATAACGACGGGATTCCCTGGTCAGAGGAGCGAGTTGTGCGCCGCGTGCTTTATCTCTCGCTCAAAGAGTTCAAGCGAGCTCAGAAGAGCCGCGTTGACAACAGAACAGGAATAATAAAGCGTAAGTTTTGCTCCTTTCTTATCCTCTCTTTTAGCACAAAAAAAAAGTTTCAAATAAAATTCAGATAAAAGCTTTGCTCGTGAGAGCTGAACTCGTTAAACAACCAGTTTGTTTTGCCTGGAGGTTTCACCTGCACCCTTTTGCCATTCAACAATGATATAATCCTTATATAAATCCTTGTTATGCAAAACAAATATTCAGTGGTGGTGTGTGTTTCAATGTGTGGTGAAAGTTCTTCCTAAGACACATTTTACAATTGTTTTTTTTTTTAAGTACTTAATTGTGCATTGCATGACCTTTTTGTATGCTGAATGACATCTTGCAGTTTGCTTTGAAAACAAATGAAGAACACGGCGGACACATTGAGCTGCCATTCAGAAGCTCAGAAACGCTGCACGTTTCCTCCCACACCAACACGCCTCAGAACAGTATGCACTTAAATAAAAATAACTGCTTACCCTTTCATATATATATATATATATATATATATATATATATATATATATATATGTGTGTGTGTGTGTGTGTGTGTGTGCGTGTGTGTGTGTATATATAATATATATATATACACACATACGCACACACACACACACACATGTATATATATTTATATACGTGTATGTATGTATATATATATATATATAAATGCTAGAGAATATTTCACCACATAAACTTAAGTTTTAATGCATTCCAGCCCACAAAACCTCACAAAAGTCTTTAAACTTTTGAGATACTTTGTTTAAACCATGTATGTGTTTAACAGCATAACAGTGTAAAATTTCACAGCATTTCATGAGATATGTGAAGTCTCATATCTGGCTGGTCGGCTATAACACGACACAGTCAGCGTTTAATGAGAAAATGCAGACGGATCGAAGTCAACAATGTCGTGTTTTAGTAAGATCCTCAGCCACCACAAGTCACTCAGTCAGCTCGATTGTGTTTGGCATGAAGCGATAAACACGATTCATCCAAAAGTTGTTCCCTCAGTTGGTGTTACGATGGTGGAGATCTTTGTCTACACACTGCTTCAAAAATGTTGTAGAGATGGATAGTTCTGCTGAATGTGAAGGCCATAGGGTATGATACACCCCCCACCCCCCACCCTCCAGATGTCATTAGTGAAACTCCTCCTCATTTGGGTGATAAAGGACAGAATAATATAAATGTAAATAATGTACAACAGTTTGTAGTTGAGTAGAATTGTGTAACCAGGAGCTCCTGAGGAACTAACAGGTCAGGGTGATTTCTGAGTTCATTACAGACTTAACACAAATTCCTTTCTGACTAAGTCTTCAAATGTTCACCGATGAAGACTAGAGCACAAAGCTGACCGACACAAAGGCAATTCAGACTGTGTGATAGTCTCCAAGTGCTTCTATCCACAGTAATCCCATGAGTCACAGGCTGTCCATGCAGATCAGTCCCCAGCAGAGTGCACCGCCATGTAATGAGACTCCAACCAGTGGTAGGGTGTCCTTCATATTTCCAGCCACGCAGAGCCACATTAAGGAGGATATTGTTCTGTTGTGTTTGGGCTGAGATATTGTTGGTGGAGTAAGTTCTAGCATGAACAATTCCCTCTTGTGGGTTTCATGCGCTTGAGCTGCATTACGTTCTGCCCGAGTCACTGCGGTTTCATGAGCTGAGTCAGCTGTGTGCGCTGTTATACGTGCAACATGCATGCACGTCACTTATTATGCTTTCACTGAATTACATCACTTCTTTAACACTTTTCCAACTCCATGTGTGTCTCGGTGTCAGAGGGACATGAGTATGGAGCGCATTTATTTAGATTTTTCCAGTGCTTACAGTCCTGATCGTGGGAAAAGCCGTATTCATGTCAGCCCTATTGACCGGGGTCCAAATCAGAAATCTAATAAATACATAAAGGCCTTGGTGAACGTTTGGTTCAGAAGAAAAAAAAGAAGAAAAAAAAAGAAAAGACAAGGAAATGAGAGAAATGTTATTTAACTGGACATGTAAGGGCAGAGGTAGAGGAGGGTTTTGTGTGTACAATAAATATAGCATATACATGTAATCTGTGTACACAAACTAGCACCGACTTATCTTACCTTCCTGTATTTAGAATTCACTTATTTTTATTACAATGGACTGCTCTGTCTAAAAAGGTGTGATGTCTTTCTTTTTTTTATGTTGATTATTATAATACCCAGGGATAAAATCACATTGAGATAGATATCTCATTTACATGTGAGCCCTGGCCAAGGTAGCAGCACAAAATAGACAACTTTAGACAACAATAGACAACAAGCAATAGACAACAAACAAATTAAGTACATAGAACAATAATCACAACACACACATTTCCAACAATAAAACAAGATTAAGAACAAGTGCAGACAGTTTGGAATGTTCGCTTGAGATACGGCTTAAACTCATTCATTGAGATAAGTACACTCAGTTTCAAAGATCTTTGAATCTCATTCCAAGCCGTTGATGCACTATAAGTAAAAGCAGTTTTTCCAAACTCTGTCTTCATTAAGGGAACATGTAAAAGAATATATCTACTTGAACGCAGATCATGCCCTTGACTACTGACCGTTAGTAGACTATTCAAGTAAAGAGGAAGCTGGCCAACTATGGCCTTGTACACTAATATAAGCCAATGCTTATATTAAACATCAATCTTTCTTTCTCCTGCTTTGGTGTGATGAAGTGTGGTTCTTTTATAATGGCAAGGTTTGTCGGGTTGAATAAAGTAAAAAGGTCAGAAAGTCAGAAAGTGAACGCAGCTAATCAGTGATTGTACTGAGCTGATCTGGGAACTGTCTGGAAGTTTTTAATAGCTCGTGGTTTCCCTCGCTAATAGTCTGCTTTTCATCTCGACATGACATCGGTCTGCTCATGTAGTCTACCGACTGAGCCGATTAATAGAAGCAGGACCAGAATTACTGTTACTGAAAATCCTAAATTCCTGTGGGGGAAAAAATGAAGTTTGTTGATCGAACTACAGTTCATACAGTCATATTTTTGGCTCTGGTATATATTCGTTTATTTATTTATTCAATTTATAATGTTATGTTATTAAAAGTGTGTGTGTGCATACGTGTGGGTGGATATGTGTGTGTGAGTGTGAATGACCTACAGTGTACACTTCTGGTCTATAAATATTTTGATATTGACAGTTATTTTTATTGGGAGTTTAGAAGTTATCGGATCTTAGCTTTCTGCCACAGTAAAAAAATAAATAAAAATGAATCAAACAATGAACTAATTATATAATAAATAAAATAATTAGCTTAAATTGCAGCTTTTCAGCTTTAATCTTGGGCTGTTTACATCCACATTGGGTGAGCAGTGTAGGAATCACAGCCCTTTTTCTACAAGGTTCTCCCTTTATTTAAGGGGTCAGAAGTAATCGGACAGTTGGATCTCAGCTGTTGAGTTATTGACTCCGTAGTAATCCGTTAACCAGTAAGCATCTCAGAGTTAAAGGTGCGGTGCACGATGTTTGAAAGCCAATGTTGACATTTGAAAGCACCAAAACAAACACGCCCCTAACCCAAATGGGTGTCACCCCTGTATCGATAGCTCCGCCCCACACATACATACGCAACCCAGGCAACTATTATGGCGGAACCTGTTGGGGCGGCTGGCTGAGGGGAGATTTTTATCAATAAATGAACTCAATGAGTAATTCTATGGTAATACAAATGTGTTGTTGTAGTACTGTGTGTTGTACCGTGAAAGGTTTAGGTCCGTTTCACGTGGAAGACGACGTTCAACACCTAGAACCCGAGGCAGAGGTAACGGCAGGTATCTGCCGTGTCAATCGAATCGCTTCCGGCTAATGTCACACATGCGCACTGACATGACACGCCCCTTTCTGCTAATTGGCTACACGTTTGTTTTGTTAGTCGGCCCGAGTCAGTTTTCTTGCACCCCCACCTTTAAGAGTTCATTGTATGTCATTGACTTGAAAGGATTTAAAAGGATAGCAGTAAAAACAAATACTATTATTTTAGGCTTGTTAATTTGTCTAAATACTTTTGAGAGTTTAACATTCGAGACATAGCGTATTAATGTATGCGAATGCTTGGGATTCCTTCTCGGTTCATCCGAGGTGACGTAAATACCTTTAGATAGAACACATGTCCATTATTTCATTTAAACTCATCTTAACTGTGGTAGATAAGAACTTTGTCAATGACTAAACATTTTACTGACTGTGTATGATTCTTTCTTTCTTTCTTTTTTAATCCAAAGATATATTTTCGGTTCCATGAAACGAAGTGTATTTGAAGACGCTTTTGTGTTCTTGTCGGCTCAGATTCAGAATTTCACTCGACGTGAAATCATTCGAATTAACGAGTGGGAAATAAATGTGAGGAATGCAGACAGATATGTCAGAAATGTGCCGGGGCTCGTCTGGTTGTGTCGCTCGCTTGTGTGAGGAGATGCGTCAATGCGAGCTGCTTTTCAGATTCCATCTAAAACACTGGCATTAGCTATTCTACAAAACCACTAATAATCATCTCTGATATCTTTTATTAAACTGACCGTGCATGTGGAAATGCATTCCTAATGTGTCTGCTCGGTTCACCGGAGATGGCATTAAAACGTGAGTGTTTTTAATCGAGCTCCCTAGTTTACACAGTACTTGGCTTGATGCTGCTTAAAGAAAAATATATTTAAAGCAATATATTTAAAGTAAGCCTCGAGTAATGGAAGTGACACGTGTCACACAACCGAAGTTCTTACACACCCAGCACTGTTTATTTCCTAATTTATTGAGAATTCAGGTGTTTAGAAGCCCACCTACAGTACACTCAGTGGCCAGTTTATTAGGTACACATACCGTGTGGCTTCATATACTATATAGAGCTAGCGTATAGATTGTTTTGTAGCTCAAGTTACAGCTCCAGTTACTGACACTTACATCAGTGAAAAGGATAACAGGATCACCACTGAGATGTTTATTTGGGGTGTGATTAATTCTCAGCACAGCAGTGACACTGACATGGTAGTTATACAGCGCTGGTGTAAGTGTAATTGCTGTTTAATAGCACTGTGTAAGGATCAGTTCTACTGACATGGTAGATGATTGAGCGCAGACCTTTTCCCATAGTCCCATATTTCATATCTAATTTACTCACCACAAAGTTCTTTAGTAACTTTTTTCAGTCCAGGGATTGTTTTTCTTCCAGCTGTGAACCAGTACACAGAAGTATAAAGAGCCGGCAAGACTCGAACCTTCGACGGTCATTTACATTTACTCCCTTTATCCACAGTGACTTGCATTTTTATCTCATTTTCTACAACTGAGCAGTTTAGGTTAAGGGCCTTTCTCAGGGCCTAGCAGTGATCGCTTGGTGGACCTGGCATTTGAACTCACAACCTTCTGATCTATTGTCCAACACCTTAACCCCTAAGCTACCACATCCCCTAGGACAACATTCAGTGCAGCTCTCTTCGCGTTATTTTCTCCAAATTTGGTCATTCTTAGTTCTAGTGCAGGAGCTAGTTCCCCTCCATAATCACACCACAGCTACCAACCGAGAAGGAAGAAGCATGCCTCCTCTGACACCATCGCAGATGCCGTCACAACTTTTCAAACAGCTCCTCATGCATCCTCACAGGGCAGATGTAGTGTCTCAGAGTAGTGTCTAATGCCCTCTTCTGCGCAATTCGCTAGGGTTACCCGGCAGAGTGCAGGGCTCATCTGCTTTCTCTTGGCATAGCTGGAATTTATATATATGATTTCGTACTCTGACAATAAGCAACTTTTCTGTTGTGTTTGCAAGTTAATGTATTCTTAACAAAATATTCTTCTGCTGTCTGTCTAAACTAACCTCAGGTTCCTTTGTGAATGGCCACCTCAACGGGTCAGGAGTGAAAACAGGACTTTTTACGAGCAGTTGCAAGGCGGAAAGGCCTCGACGCTCGGCTCAGAATGACGGCGGATTCTCGGGAGAAGGACCTGCAAGAAAGAGGCGAGTACGATCTTTCAATCTGTCATTTGGAATGTTTTTCATCAGCACCGCGACAGAACTGGTGAGCCCTTGAGCTGAGTAGGAGTCTCTGCATTCCATTGCACTGAACACACTCGACTATTTCACATTCAAGCTACTCTTTAGCTCTAGACTTTCATCCGCAGCCGAAGGTTAATGGAAGCCTGAATCAGCACGTGTATTCACAACAGAGCTGCTCATGCCGTCATGTCTCTAAAACATGCGATGCTCATTAAGCAGAGCAGGACTGGATCATTTCCTGAGACTTTTTGCACTGTGCTCTTAATGATCAGACTCACCCTCGGTGCCTCTACTGCCAGATATTTGCTCATTGCCATGCACAGGTGAACTATAAAGGCACATCAGCACACATCATGTTGTTGTAAAATTAGAGAACTCTGGTCAAGTGCAATTCATTTCAATGTAGTGAATAGAACATGAGGGTTTTTGTTGTTGTTGTTGTTGCTGTAATTGTTTCCAATTCCACATGCTGGTAATTGCCCCGTGCTGTACACTAGCGCTATTGATCAGACTGAACAAGGTGGTAAGCGGTACTGAACATGTGTATGACTGGTGTAACATAATCATTCATTCATTCATTCATTCATTCTCTACTGCTTATCCGAACTACCTCGGGTCACGGGGAGCCTGTGCCTATCTCAGGCGTCATCGGGCATCAAGGCAGGATACCCCCTGGACGGAGTGCCAACCCATCGCAGGGCACACACACACACTCATTTGTAACATAATCTAAATCAGATAAATCACATCCCTCAAAGTTTGCTGTAAAAGTTTCTGTGCAGAGTTGATTCCTTTTCAAATGTAGGGAGTAAGAAAATATCTTTATAAGGGTATGAAAAAAGTAAACAAAGAAAATTTCATATCTTATTGAAAGGGTGACTTTGGGTCTTCATAATGCATTCATAAGCATACATATTTTATAAAGCAGTACTGGAAGATTTATGTAAGGGTGCAGTCTAAACCAGGGAGATTACATAAATGTTTTTATGAAGTATAACTCTTTTTTTTTTTTTTTTTAACAATTTTCTTTCTTATGTCTCCACTGTTCGAGACTGTAGCATCAGCCTTTATTGTTTTGTCTTTACTAACAAATCCACTTAGTATTATTTAATTTCATTTATTCATTCATTTTCTACCGCTTATCCGAACTTCTCGGGTCACGGGGAGCCTGTGCCCATCTCAGGTGTCATCGGGCATCGAGGCAGGATACACCCTGGACGGAGTGCCAACCCATCGCAGGGCACACACACACACACTCTCATTCACTCACACACTCACACACTACGGACAATTTTCCAGAGATGCCAATTAACCTACCATGTATGTCTTTGGACCGGGGGAGGAAACCGGAGTACCCGGAGGAAACCCCCGAGGCACGGGGAGAACATGCAAACTCCACACACACAAGGCGGAGGCGGGAATCGAACCCCCAACCCTGGAGGTGTGAGGCAAACGTGCTAACCACTAAGCCACCGTGCCCCCGCTAATACATTATGAGACAAAACAATGTATCAGTCGGTCGTAAGGAAATGAATTATGAAGCGTTGATTTTTCTTCTTTTTCATAAGAAATCACATAAAAACCTCTAATACAGAATGTCCAGTATTTTGGCATAAGGTGTTCTACATTTTTCAGCATTTCTGACAGATTTAACACACTGCACCAAGCGACTTCAAGCTGGAAATCAGAATATCAGAAACGTAATTGTAACGTAAGTGGAATACACAGATTCTTCAAACAAGAAGAGATTTTGTGCAAAATGATCAGATGTGAAACTGAAACAAATTGCACATCAGTACTGAGGCTTAGCCAGATGAGGATGAGGATGAGGTTCCCTTTTGAGTCCGGTTCCTCTCAAGCATTTAACTCACAGTGGAATGGTATTCGGTTAAAGGGCAGGCAGGCAGCGCAACACACACGCAAAGTTATATCTAAGCTCTTCTACATTCATGAGAGAGAGAGAGTGAGCATGAGAGAGAGAAAGAGAGAGTGAGCATGAGAGAGAGAGAGTGAGCATGAGCGAGAGTAAGCAATGAGAGAGAGAGAGTGAGCATGAGAGAGAGAGAGAGTGAGCATGAGCGAGAGTAAGCAATGAGAGAGAGAGAGTGAGCATGAGAGAGAGAGTGAGCATGAGAGAGAGTAAGCAATGAGAGAGAGAGTGAGCATGAGAGAGAGAGTGAGCATGAGAGAGAGAGTGAGCATGAGAGAGAGTAAGCAATGAGAGAGAGAGTGAGCATGAGAGAGAGAGTGAGCATGAGCGAGAGTAAGCAATGAGAGAGAGAGAGTGAGCATGAGAGAGAGAGTGAGCATGAGAGAGAGAGTGAGCATGAGAGAGAGTAAGCAATGAGAGAGAGAGTGAGCATGAGAGAGAGAGTGAGCATGAGAGAGAGTGAGCATGAGAGAGAGTGAGTGAGCATGAGAGAGAGTGAGCATGAGAGAGAGTGAGAGAGTGAGCGAGAGAGAGTGAGCATGAGAGAGAGTGAGCATATGAGAGAGAGAGAGTGAGCATGAGAGAGAGAGTGAGCGAGAGAGAGAGTGAGCGAGAGAGAGAGTGAGCATGAGAGAGAGAGTGAGCATGAGAGAGAGTGAGCATGAGAGAGAGTGAGAGAGTGAGCATGAGAGAGAGTGAGCATGAGAGAGAGTGAGCGAGAGAGAGAGAGTGAGCATGAGAGAGAGAGTGAGCATGAGAGAGAGAGTGAGCATGAGTGAGAGTGAGCGAGAGAGAGAGAGAGTGAGCGAGAGAGAGAGAGTGAGCATGAGTGAGAGAGAGAGAGCATGAGAGAGTGAGCGAGAGAGAGAGTGAGCGAGAGAGAGAGAGAGTGAGCATGAGTGAGAGAGGGTGAGCATGAGAGAGAGAGTGAGCGAGAGAGAGAGAGAGCATGAGAGAGAGAGAGTGAGCGAGAGAGAGAGAGAGTGAGCGAGAGAGAGAGAGAGTGAGCATGAGAGAGAGAGAGAGTGAGCATGAGAGAGAGAGAGAGAGTGAGCATGAGAGGGAGAGAGAGTGAGCATGAGTGAGAGAGGGTCAGCATGAGAGAGAGAGAGTGAGCATGAGAGAGAGAGTGAGCATGAGAGAGAGAGAGAGCATGAGAGAGAGAGAGAGTGAGCATGAGAGAGAGAGAGAGCATGAGAGAGAGAGAGAGAGCATGAGAGAGAGAGAGAGCATGAGAGAGAGAGAGAGTGAGCATGAGAGAGAGAGAGAGTGAGCATGAGAGAGAGAGAGCATGAGAGAGAGAGAGCATGAGAGATAGAGCATGAGAGAGAGAGAGTGCATGAGAGAGAGAGCATGAGAGAGAGAGCGTGTGAGAGAGAGAGAGCATGAGAGAGAGAGAGTGAGCATGAGAGAGAGAGAGAGCATGAGAGAGAGAGAGAGTGAGCATGAGAGAGAGAGAGAGAGAGAGAGAAAGAGAGAGAGCTTGAGGGAGTGAGCATGAGAGAAATAGAGAGTGTGAGAGAGAGAGCATGAGAGAGTGAGCTTGAGGGAGTGAAAGAGAGAGAGAGAGTCAGTCATTCCTCCCTACCAGAGACCACAGCCAGTTTTCCTCACGTCTTCCAGCCAGAAGACTCTCGATCCCCTGAGGTTGTCCCACTCAGGAGAGCTTAAACATGTTTAGTTTGTTAGCCCTTGTTTGTTTATTAGCAGCTAACTAGAAGAACTAATAATTTACATATTTCTATGCAATTAATGGTGATTTTTATCTGCACAAATATTGTCCTGGTGCTTATTTCAGCAGCACTACAACATTCTACAATAAAGTTAACTCAGTCAGGTGCATCATTCACACTACTTCCTCTCCATGATGCTATTTATAATCACACAGTCTGTACATAACAGCTGGGCCTCGTCCAAACGCTACCGAAGCAGATTATCTTCAGAAAGCACAGATTTCACAAAACACAGTACAACTTTAGACTCGGCCATAATGCTAGTATACATTTTATAGAGACATGTTGATCCTGGAAAAATCCTATTTACACTGAGATAAGATCACAGATATACACACGTATATAAAAAGAGACGGAGCATTACAGTGCCTTGAATTCTCACAGTATGTTGAAACACAGAAGAGTCTGAAGATGTTTATTTTCTTATTCTTTCCCCAGACCAAGGCTGCAAGCACAGAGGAAATTTGCCCAATCTCAGCCAAGCTCTCCTCATGCCACTCCAGTTAAACTTCTCGAGGCCATACCACACGGCTCTAGACTTCCTCTCAGCGATCTCACCAAGTGCAAACCCAAAACAGAGGACTTCCTCACCTTCCTCTGTTTAAGAGGTAAGTCACAACGGATGAGGGAACGGGTCCCGTCACTCTAGAGACACGCTGGGTGGTGGCTAACAGATTTCATTGCAGCTCATTTGTAGACAGTGCTGTGTGCTGGCTGCAGTCCTGGATGTGCATCGACTGCTACTGTCGTTCTGGCAGAAACCACTGAGCGTTGAGCTATGGCTTCTAAATCTGTTTAACCTCTGTCCTTTCCATCTCGAAACCCCAGTCGCAAGTGGTTTATTTTTGCAGCTTATCTGATTATTCTAGCGGTGAAGGTACTGGAACGACATTCTTCTTAGACATACTCAATTCTTTATAACTTCTTGCCTTTTCTATAGCTGGCTCAGAGAATTCTGGGTCACGTCTGGGTCAATTTAACTGTATTAGGGTTGAGATAGTAGTGGGAATAGAATCCCACCATGTGAGTTTTACATATCCTGTGAATCTTGGGCATTTATCACCTTTACTGTAGAATCCTCCTCGTATACACCTCTTCAGTAGAGCTCTGAACACAGAGGATGAATCCCAGGATATATCAGTTGAGTTGTCGCAGATGTCCAATAACAGGTTTAATATGAAACACATTACACTCAAAAAAAGGCTCTTCGAGGTTACGTAGCTGCTTTATTGGGTTCCTCTTGGCACTCTGGATTAGCAGGAAAAGTCTTTTGTAATTTTGTATGCTCTACATAGGACACGCCAGTGTTGGCTCAAACGGTTAAGGCTCTGGGATGTTGATTGGAGGACTGGGGTTTAAGCCCAACACTGCCAAGCTGCCATTCTAAGGCCCTTGAGCGAGGCCTTTAACCCTCAGTGCTCCAGGGGTGATGTATCATCACTGACCCTGTGATCTGACCCCAACCTTCTAAGTTGGGAAATGTGAGGAAAGAATCTCACAAAATAAATCTATTATATTTCCCTGGATGGTTCCTTTATCCCTGAAGAGTATTTGTTGTCAACCCTTTCCCAATTTCCATCATTTTTTTACATTTCTGCCTCAGCAGACGTTTCAGGCTTCAGCGACAATGGCAGACTGAAATTAAATCATCTCCTTACAACCATCAGCACTAATTAGACCTGTCGTGTGCTATTGACAAGGGCAAAGTGGGTTAATGAATTTCTGTTCATAAAAGCTAGAAATGAAAACATCTTCCCCAAGGTCATTACTCTCCTTTATAATTCCTTATCTCGCATCACTACATCTTTAGTGTACAGAGAAGAGTTCAGTTCATCACAGGGTCTTATGGTCAGAGGATTTGTTTTTTAAGGTAAATGCTTTATTTGCTCTGATATTGTAAGATTGTTGTTGATCTGTGGCACAAATTAACATTGTTGTAAATAACAAAAGCCAAATCTAAAGATTATTATAAGCTAAAGTAGAAGAAAGACACTTCATTAGGTGATAAGGGGACAGTGGTGTGAGGTTCAATGAGGGGGGGGAATGGAAGAAAGATCAAGGGAAGAAAAATGAAGGAGTAAAAAAGTCAAATAAAAAAGATAGAGGAGAAGAAGAGAGGAGATTGTGCTCGTCAGCCACATCTGTCTTTTAAAGCCACCGAGGTTTCCAAGCTGAAAGTGAAGCTGCTCTATAATAATAATAACTAGAACGGTACATATCCTGAAGAAAATGTGAATGGTGCTTGCACGTGGCAAGTTCCCCTCATCGTGCTGAGTGTTTTGATATATGACACGTCTATGTTGTGCTAACCTTTTGATTTCGCTTACTTTGGGGGCGGGGCTACACGTGACGTCACGTGACGTGACCAAAACCCGTGTGAGGCAGATCTCCTCATTGTGCTGTTTTTTGATATATGACCTATGTTGTGCTAACTTTTTGATTTCGCTAACTTTGGGGGCGGGGCTAGACGTGACATCACGTGACGCGACCAAAAACACGCTTCAGGCACTTCCCCTCATTGGGCTGAGCATTTTGATATATGACATGTCCATGTTGTGCAAAATTTATGATTTCGTTTATTTTGAGGGCGGGACTACATGTGACGTGACGTGACATCACCAAAACACACGTGAGGCACTTCCCCTCATCGTGCTGAGTGTTGTAATATACGACACGTCCATGTTGTGCTTGGTTTATGATTTCGCTTATTGTGGGGGCGGGGCTACACGTGACGTCACGTGAATACCCGGTGGGGTGTCAATACTTTTGGACAAAAGTCTATTGACTAGGGGCCAATATTTGTGGAATCATTGGATTGATAGTGTGGAGTTGATGGTTACATGTATTGAGAGTGTGCTTTACATCTACAGAGAGAACAAAAGAATTTTAAGAATTCCCCATTCAAGTCTATGGGGGAAAAAAAAACCCTTTGAGCTTCCGTACCGGGAATTCTGGAATTCCGAACGCTTATAAAAGTCACAGCACCCCTGTCCTCAATGAGCCGGTCGATTTGACACCTCATTCATGGGTCTAGGACAAAAGCTGCAGGACAAGTTTTGTCCGGCACAATAACAAGAATGTTGCTTTACAAGCACCATTAATAATAAGAATTAGCTGGAAACTGTTAAACAGTCCTGGTAGCAGTTATACAGGACATGACACAGGACATGACACAGGACATGACACAGAACTGTTGTGTTTTCTGCTCCTCTCATAAACAAGTCACATCAAATAAACCTCGGATTTGGAAAATGAAGGATTAGGACCGGTATAGACCACAGACCATGTGGACACGTGTTGGCTATAAATTCAAGCCATTGTTTTTCTTCACATCATTTGTTTGAGTGTTTGGAGGGAAATTGTTTAGAAAAGAGTCTCCCAGCTGTACGTCCACACTGTAGGACAAAGCTCCACAGTCCCAACACCACTGACATCCGCCTGCAGTTTCAGAGTCAGTGCAAACAGCAGCTAAAACAGCACACAGCTCTGACTGTGTCTTTAAGCGCCGCTAAATCGGGTGACGTCCGCGCTGAAAAACGTGAACGAACAGCATAAAGTACAGTGTTTCCAAAAATAGCCAGATATATGAGGTCAAAAATGTAAACAGTGAGGAGTTATTTAAACAGTTTAGTACAAAAAATCTACAGAATGTGACTTCCTATAGATTTGACACTACTGTATCTGATATACTGTAGACAGATCAAGCTGAGGGCTTTTATCAGAATGCTTTCGTCTCATGCGCATAAACACACACACACACACACACACACACACACACAATCACATGCTATAGCTCACAGCTCTGGCAGCATGCACTCGGTAACCCCTCTCACATAAATGGCTATTGAGGGCATGTGCAGCAGAGCTTCAGAACAGCCACTCGATTATGAACTCTGGAGCCTTCAGGAAGGATTAGGAGCAGTGTGGATGAAGAGCAACTATGAGGCCATGTTGCTGTCTCCACTGTTAACCCTTCTATGCTGCCTCTGGCCTCTTGGCTAGGAAAAGACAAGCCTGAGCTGTAGGATGTTACATGGTAGCGTGTGATCTGTCGACATTAAACAGAGCAGCAGTTAGTTAACTCCCCATGGGTTACTTTCACTGCAAAATATCAGGCACGTGGACGCTGCAAAACCCAGAGAAATCACGACGACCAAGAAAAGAGACGAATCGTGTCTTTCATTGCAGTGAATGTTAACAATATCACAAGATTCATCTGAAATGATTATGTCTGCGGCAGACCAGAAAGGAATAACAGCAGCAGTGACATTTAATGATCCCTGAAATATTTTTAGATCATCAGCTCTACATGTCTCTGTACCATGCTGTAGCTGTACACACCAGATCTTAGGGTGCTTCTGTAGTGTGTTGCCTGTTTGAATCAGACACAGGTGTATGTGTGTGTGTGTGTGTGTGTGTGTGTGTGTGCATGTTCCCATGTGTGTTTCTGTGTGTGTGTGTGTGTGTGTGTGTGTTTCTATGTGTGTGTCTGTTAGTGTGTGTCTGTGAGTGTGTGAGTGTGTGTCTGTGAGTGTGTGTGTGTGTGTGTGTGTGTGTATGTGTGCATGTTCCCATGTGTGTTTCTGTGTGTGTGTGTGTGTGTGTGTGTGTGTGTGTGTGTGTGTTTCTATGCGTGTGTATGTGTGCGTGTGTGTGTGTGCGTGCGTGCGTGCATGTTCCCGTGTGTGTGTGTGTGTGTGTGTGTGTGTATGTGTGCATGTTCCCATGTGTCTTTCTGTGTGTGTGTGTGTGTGTGTGTGTGTGTGTGTGTGTGTGTGTGTGTGTGCGTGCGTGCGTGCATGTTCCCGTGTGTGTGTGTGTGCATGTTCCCATGTGTGTTTCTGTGTGTGTGTGAGTGTGTGTGTGTGTGTGTGTGTGTGTGTGTGTGTGTGTGTGTGTGTGTGTGTGCATGTTCCTGTGTATGTGTGTGTGTGTGTGTGTGTGTGTGTTTCTCTATATATATATATGTGTGTGTGTGTGTGTGTGTGTGTGTGTGTGTGTGTGTGAATTTTTTTTTAAATGAGCACTTCTGTGATCTTGCTGGTGTTAAATCTCATGTTATGGTGCTGCATCTTCACACTTATTGATAAATATCGCACACATTACTACCCGATTTTATAGGTTTCGGATCTGTTTTAAGCTGCGACTGAATACATGTTTAAAAAGCGTAAATAACAATGTTTTTTTGTTTTGTTTTGCCGCTAGATGTGAGCTGTTGTTTCCTTTTGTCTCTTTGACACAAGCACTAATTGTGCCCGAAACTCACCCGTGTGCTTCCTCTGCTCTGCTGCTCCAGGTTCTTCTGCTTTACCCAGTAACATGAAGTACTTTGGTAGTGCGCACGAAAATGAAGATGCTGATGAAGAAGAGAAAGAAGACGAAGAAGAAGAAGAGGAGGAGAACGAACGAAAGAAACCGTCCGCTAACACTAACATCACAGCTTCCTGTCAGGTCACTCCACGCAAGACTAAAGCCTCGAGCAGAGCCATCGCAAATGGGAACGGTACTTTCAGCTCCTCATGGCTTTGTTTACATGTGTTTGATTTTCTTTGTAATCAAAACCGTCAGAGCACAAAGTACATTATTGCAGGTACATAATAAAGAGAGCAGACATTTGTTTTCTGTGTCAGAGCTTTGGGCAGGTGAGTTATGGCTCTGCTTTTCTCTCTCACCATGCAGTTAATGTTGTGTGGCTATACACCACACACTCTGTCAGCACACTGCTCATGTAGCACGGGGATTTCATGATAGACGTGAAGGTCCATCTTCCTGTATAATATATATACACTACATCCAGTATACACCATGTAATCCAGTATAAAGTCCAGTACACACTTCCAGTCCACATCCAGTATACACTATAAAATAGACTATAAATAATTGAGATCTTTATGAGGCTGGGAATTGTTTTATTTTGCACTAACAGAGATGGGACAATAACAAAGGACTATTCCGGTAACAGAACAAGAGGCATGCACTTCATCTAAACGAAAAGAAAGAGAAAGAGAAGTGACAGCAGAGCAACCGGAGATGTATTTCTCTAAAGAGTGATGATGGCTTTGAAATAATGCCGTTTATACAGAAACAAATAATTATAAGGAGAAACAGGAAGCAGGAATGTAATGTTTTGTTTTTTTTTTTGTTTTTATTATTATTATTATTATTATTTTCAAATTTTCTCATGTGATTAATGTATACAGGATATAATATGAATACTATTTCTGCTACTGGGTAAAAAAAAATCACCTGGCTCAATTCTTCAGCACAGCTCATTCTTCACAGCAATGGAAAGTGATGAATATTTATTATTTATGGGGGAAAGAAAAAAAACGGAGTGAACAGACTGGAGTTTGTTTCACTCCATGTTCAGTTGCGCACCATTGCTGCCTCCTCCATGTAACTGGACTCCGTTTCCCACTCAGCACAATCAGCCTCGTAATCCGACACGTCGGCCATCCGATCCTCCGCCACACGCTGCACATGTCAGACGAGCTCCACACACACGACTCTGTTCACACAGACACATTAATCTCACATGCATCCTTACAACCGTCCTTTGCAGCACAGCAACTCATTTCATTCTCATAGGAAAATATAAATGATCGTCTTTTTCAGGCCGCGTTCGGTTCCGTGTGGTTACTCATCGTTGCCGCACTGCACACTGTACCTGCGTGTGAACCTGGGCTCTGAAAGGCAGCTGTGTGTGAAACATAATGAAATTGACAGTTTAGTGCCGCAGTGCTTTTTCAGCCGCTGATCCTTTTTTTTTTCCTTTCCTTTTTAGACTTTTATGTGCACAGTTGGCTCAAAACCAGCTCGTGTGGGTATTCAGTCAGTCCCTGGAGAAGTTAGAGTGAAGTTTTCAGTTAGAAATGATACCATTAATATTTATTTGTTTGTTTGTTTGTTTGTTTGTTTATTTAAAGTCAGATATGGGACATGTTTAAATGTTTGCTGGAAAACTCTGAAAGTAAAGTCAAGACAAGAAGCTTTTATTGTCATTACAACCAGATAGAGCTGTTGCAGTACACAGTGAAATGAGACAACGTTCCTCTAGGTTCATGGTGCTACATAAAACAAAGACAGAGATAAGGATTTAGTAAGTAGTCCTAGCCACAAGTGCATCTTTGCAACCTGGTGCAAACAGTCAGGACAAAGACAAGACAGACAAGACAGTGCAGGACAAAAGACAGTGCAGACGAAAAGTTACAAGACAATACAAAAAGTACAAAAAATACAATACACAAAAGATAAACAGTAACAGAAACAGCTCCGACCGACCAGTGTAAATACTGTGTGTGAATACTGAATGTTCAAACAATATGTCGTGCAGTAACATTAGAACGAACACACTTTCTTAGCAGCAGTATTAAAAGTATTAACAGTGGAATGAATTCTGGATGATTTTTTTTGTGTTTTAATGTTTTAGTATTTTTCACCCATTTAGAACCATTTATGCAGAATCATAAACTTATACTTAACATTCACATTTTAATACCTACGTAGAAAACGACGGCCATTTGGTAGCAGTAAATCAGCCGCTAAATTAGCTTGTACGGTAAAGTTTCTTACAGGTTTCAGTAACCTGATCTGGATTGTAATACGCATTCTTATCTGTCAGAAATGTGCCATAATCCAAGCTTTTCTCTTTTTTTAGAGAAAAGATCCCAAACGCCATGTCACTCTCTGATCTCAGTAGTGACACTAGTGATGTCACCACATTGAGCTCATATAGAACTCCCCGAAATCAGTATACCGAAGATAAAAATCAGTACTGAGGAAGCCTCCATTTTTTAATAGAAACCTGTGACTTTTGTGTTATGTCCTTAAATTTGCTTGATCTTTCTTTCTTTCGCTCTCTGCCAGTGTTTAATGGGTATTCCCGGCCAAGTGGGGTACGGGAGAGAAGTCTGAGGGTCAGGGGACGAGATGGAGCCCAAGGAAGGGAGAGAGGTTCAGAAACATCCAGGGCTTCAAGCACACACAACCTACGGCCCAGCAAGCCTGCAGTGGAACACAAACAGCAGGTAACGTGGCTATAAATACGGGAAGAATTTTGATGTGAAAAGTTTCTTTAATATTTAACGTGTTATTATACATGTTGCAAAGCGATGATATGTTAAAATAAGAAAAAAAATCACGTTTACCGCCTGTATAAAATGAACAAGAAGCCATTCTGCATTGCTGATTTACAGAATAAACACAAAGTGTAGTGTTTTGTACTTCTGGTAACTGTAGTGTTCACGGTAACAGCCTGCAGCAGGCCTATAGCAACACATGATGTCATCACATCTGCCTAATCCCCTTCCTCCCCCTCCTCTTCCGTCCCCCACACACATTTAGTGCACCGAGGCTAGTCATGCTAGATAAAAAAGCTAGACAAAAGCACCGAGTTCGCCGTCGAGTGTCGTAAACTACTTTGACATGTTGTGCGGGTAATGAATGTGCTGGCGGATGGCAGGTTTTGGTGGCTGTCTCTGCCCCACCCCCACCACTAGCACATTTGCAAGCTGAACAATCACAGTAGATGTGCACACACTTGGAAAAAAGAGGGGCAGCAAGGCCTTTCGTCAGCCCTCTAGTGGGGAAATGTGGCTTTTCTCTTATTAAAACTGTTTTCCTAATAACCAACCTTGTTTTCTAATAAAAACACAATTTGGTGATGCAACTGATTCGTTTAGCACTGTTAATTTGACTATTTTACAAATGACACAATCAGCATGATTACATTTTTTGTTTGTTTTTCGCCAGGCCAATAAAGCTGCCCGACCCCAGCGAGCCGCTTCAGCTAACAGTCGGAAGGCATGGAAGGAAGATTTGCCACCGCTTCCCCTGACCAAATCTGTGAAATACCCCAAGGGCCATGTGACCTACACCAAAGCCAGACTGTTGAAAGAGGCAAAGCTAGAGCTAAGTGCTCCGAGGCGGCACCTAAATTCAAATCACACCAACATACACCTTCAGCACAAAAACTCAGGAAAAGCCCAAACTGGTCGCAGCAGGACACAAAAACAGTTGCCACCGTCATCCACAGTCAGGCGCAGTGGACTGCGACAATCGAAGAGGCAGCTGGAGATGGCGGTGGTTAAACCGAATCAAGCAGGGACTGATGTGGAGGTAAAAAGGGTCAAGGTACAGGTAATTCCTCTGGATACGCGGAGCAGGAGAGCGGCTCAAAAAACCTTGCATACAGGAACTATGAAACTGCGAGTGATGAGATCCCAGAGACCCAAAAGAGCCGCTGCTGGAAAGTTACCGCTTGTCAAAAGGACGCCGTGTAAAACCACATCTCGGGGCAAGAGCAGCTCCGCTACCTCAGCTCATCATCACCACAGGGACTTCCTGAAACCAGCCACAATTGCCAAACCAGCCAAGCCTCCGAGACCCAGCGAGCCTATCAAAACAAACAGTCCTACTGACCCTGATGACTCACTTAACATAGCCAAATCTCCTAAATTTGTGGAGCCCAAAGTTGCTCAGGACAAGGAGCGAGGCAAGTGTGGAAGTGTACCGGAGATGACCGAGGTCCCCGTGTTCCATCCTAGCCCACGTGAGTTCAACGACCCTTTGGTGTACGTGGAGCAGATTCGTGAGCAGGCTGCACCCTTTGGTCTCTTTCGGGTGGTTCCACCATCCGGGTGGCGGCCAGAGTGCAAGCTGAAAGAGGAGATGCGTTTTGTCTCACATGTGCAACACGTACACAAGATGGGCCGACGCTGGGGCCCTAACGTGCAACGGCTTGCCTGCATCAGGAAACACTTGCGTGTTCAAGGCATCAACATGGATGAGCCGCCATTAATTGGTATGGACATTATCAGCGAGTGGAATGATGTTTTCAATCTTGCTTTAGTACAGTCTAACAAGGCATGGCAGTCAGTAATCTGTAAACCTGTGTAGGTGTGTGTGGTCCAACGTAAGTGACTTTAGACAAGTGGGTCTTGGTCTGTAGTTGTGGGTAAATTCTGGCAAACACCCAAAAAATCTGGTATTTTTGGAAACCATTAATAAACTTCCCCAAAACGATGTGGAAATATTTACCTTGGGCACCTTTCTGCAAAGGCCACACTGGATAAGGAGCCAGTTTAACAAATGGAATAGTAAAACAGTCCTCACACGATGAATGTCAGGCTTTATCAGGTGCCGCCATCAGGATTTAATATTTAAATGCAATTTTCTCTCTTTTAATTTTTGAGGATTGCAAGGTTTAAAGACTAGAACTTTCCTTCTGCCTGAGATGCATGTAGTTTTCAGAGCTTTGATTGTACATGTGAATTTATCCAGGTGGCTAGAAAGATGTGGAGCCATTCAAGGGTTTAATGACTTGAGTAATCATTTGCAGCACTGTCTTTTGATAGGAGTCAAGAGTTTATCCCTGGCAGAAAGCATAAAGTGACTTTCTTGTCCACAAGTTTCTCAGTACTCGGTGTATCTCTAAGTGTAGCTTAATAACCAACTAGGAAAGTAACATAAGTCCTGAATTTAAAAGAAATTTTTATGTAAGTATAAACAGATTTTTTTATTGCGTAGAGGAAATCGCCTCCAATTGCAATGTCATCTTATGTAATCTCTGCTCCCTAAGTATAGAGCTATATGGACTTGATCCATTGCCCATCAAGGACTCATTTATCAAACTTCACTTGAGTTGTGCTAAAGATTTTAAAGGCCCTTAAAGAAATGGCAGAAATTCTGCCAAGAGATAATGGCAAAAGCAAGTCGACAAACATGCCAAGCGAGCACTATCGACCCACTGGGAGTGTTTTCAAAATATTCCGTAATAAAGACTAAAGGTTATGATGTACAATTTATGCATCTAGCATACTGCTGTGTCTACCAGCTATGACAAGAATGCACTAGTGTACTTTCCAAATGTTACAAAAACTACCTTTAATAGGCCATGATTTACTAAATGACCACTTATGGTTTGGAGAACAAAGTTGTATTTAGAAGGTAATTAATTCATTTAGTCTGTCATGATCTTTCATCTTTATGTATATGTAGCATGAACAGTCTGTTTATGGCTTATGAATAAGATTTATATTTGGTTCTTTCTAAGGATGTAATGTGACCTTGTGAGTTCTGTATAAATGCGTACACTTACTAGCTGGCCCTATTTAATAGATGGCCCTGTTTGAATAGACCATGGCACATCCAGACAGTCCTGGAGCCAAGGCCACTGTGCCAGCTCAATCTGGCTAACCTGCATTCAGTTGAGAACATTCAGCTTTACAAAACCACCTGGCAGCCTCAGTGCCACTCCAACATGACCCACATTGACAGGACAGACAGGGTACACGTAGGGCATTAATGGACTCCTCATAGCCTTGAAGAACAGAAGGATGAATCGGCTCGGTTTATTTTTGTACTCAAAAGTTAGAAGTCATTTAAAACCAAAATAATGTTTAAACCTCTTTTAAACAATCAGACATTATTTGCTATAGTTATTACTGACATGCAGTTATTGTGAATTCAGGTGTTTGTGTGTTTATATTTGTTTCATATCGTTCACTTGGTTAGGACAGCAGGGGGTGGCATTTGCCTTCAGTACATAATTGGTTTGTCTACGAGTTTGTCTACGATCTTCTTATTAAACATATTATATACTTGTTTATTTGGTATGTTTATATTTTATATATCTTACCCTTGGCACGTCTGCTTTCAGGAATGGTTTGTGATCCAGGTCCTATGTATGGATTTGTTTAAGGTCCAGCTACTGTGGGTCATTAAGTATTCTTCCCTTTTGCTATATATCGCCAACCTCAAGTGCTCAGCTTCTACAAGCAGAACGGGAATCTGTGCTGAATAGGAGACTTCATTTTAACACTGCTTCCCATCCATCCATCAAACCAGAAACTTATTCAGCTTCTGCTAAATTCCATTTACCAGTAATACCATTGAGATATTATTTCAAATATGTTCTCCATATCCATCTCAGTGTTTGGCTCATAATGCCAAGCTTATTGTCAGCAGAATGTGTCATTCACATCTGAGGCAATGGTTTGCAGAAGGTTTTCATATAAAGTTTGATCACAGAGAATAGTTCCTGAGCCAAGAGTGTTCATTTATTGACTCTCATTCGTTATCCTTTTCTGAGGAGATTGGAGGGAGGGATATATTTGTTGATGATGAAAATGTAGGCAGTAGATTAACCTTCTTGTCTGGATGTTTCTTGATTATAAGTGATGTCTACCTTTTTTATATGTCAATCATTTAGTCATTTCATTTCTACCTAGCTTAGCTCTGCTTGGGTTTCTTACAGCTCAGAAAACAATTTCCTCTGAGTGCAGGCCTGGAAGTTACATTGCTGATTTAGTATAGACCCATGGGGTACTTACTTTCACTTTTCGTGAATATACTCGGTCAATTTTATGGTCATTTTTACCTCAGTATATAATCATCTAATGTACAATTTGTTTGGGAAGATGATCACATATCATTTTTTGAGGGTCTTTTGCTGGTTGGTTGTTTGGTCGGTTGGTGTTAGCATTACCTGGTGTGCTAATTCTGCCTTACATACATTGGTCTCATTAGCCTGACTAATTCTGTTCTCCCAATTAATATTATTAATATGAATTTTAGATTCTGTTTGTTTATTTGAATGTCTGAAGTCTGCAGATCCTGATACCAGTTTCAACATGAAACTTCATTGTAGTTAATAGGGGTTGTAATCCCGTGGTTTGGCAGAGGAGTTTGTCTCATGGCTAGGTTTGAAGCAGAGATACCAAGGGTGAAACAAAGAATCATCACCATTTACTCTGTCTTTAACAGGTGGCTGCGAATTGGACTTGGCCCGATTCTTTCAGCTCCTGAATGACATGGGTGGCATGCAGCAGGTGACAGACTTGAAGACATGGAGTCGTCTTGCTGACCTACTGGGCATCCCACGCTCTGCACAGGACCGGCTCGCCAAGCTGCAGGAGGCCTACTGCCAATACCTGCTCTCTTATGACTCACTGTCTCTAGCACAGCGGGCTCAGCTGGAGAAGGACGTGCTACTTGAGAAGGAGAGCCTGGAGAGGAGAAATGGTCCCCTGGAAGGACAGGCAGACATTTTGCAACATGCCGCACTACTTCTACCACGCTGTGAACCCAAAAACGGTCTGGTGAATGGTGCTCTTCACAGGACTTGTGTGCGAGAACGCCTCCGAGAGCTTGACCCCATGGCCAGGAATGCCCGTCATGGACGGCAGGAGGGAAAAGAAGGGGGCATACTGTCTGACCTGCACAAATGCATATACAAGGTCCAGACTCTCTGCATTCAGTTTTGCATGCAGGCATTTCAGCTGCAACTGTACAGCGCATTTTCAGTCTGTTTGTTTTTTTTATTTGCAGGGGAAATCTTTTTCTCTAACAACTTTCTACCGGGCAGCCAGGAATACCATGAATATGTGCTTCAGCCAGGAGCCAGACACAACCGAAGTAGAGGTGTGTTTTTTAACTTAAGTTTGATCGAAATCTACTTTTATTTGAATTAATCCAAAAGGCTTTGCCCCAGAAGATGATTACCAGAAGGTTTCTTTTTTTTCTCCTTGTGGCCAGGAAATCTGTTGAAGTTCATTATGTCTTTTTCTTTCCTACTCTTTTCCTGTCCTTCTGTAGCAACAATACTGGAGATTTGTAGAAGAAAAAGATTGCCATGTTGCAGTGCACTGTGGGAGAGTGGATACAAAGACTCATGGGAGTGGATTTCCTGTGAGCAAGTCTGAGCCATTTTCAAAGTAAGAACCTGTATCAATTATGGTATACAATATCAAAACTAGGGGGCATGTTGGCTTAGTGGTTAGCACGTTTGCCTCATACCTCCAGGGTTGGGGGTTCGATTCCCGCCTCCTCCTTGTGTGTGTGGAGTTTGCATGTTCTCCCCGTGCCTCGGGGGTTTCCTCCGGGTACTCCGGTTTCCTCCCCCGGTCCAAATACATGCATGGTAGGTTGATTGGCATCTCTGGAAAATTGTCCGTAGTGTGTGAGTGTGTGAGTGAATGAGAGAGTGTGTGTGTGCCCTGTGATGGGTTGGCACTCTGTCCAGGGTGTATCCTGCCTTGATGCCCGATGACACCTGAGATAGGCACAGGCTCCCCGTGACCCAAGAAGTTCAGATAAAGTGGTAGAAAATGAATGAATATTAAAACAAAGTATTACTGTTTAGTATTAATCTTGAAACTGACAATCACACCTACTTGTGGGTCTTCCTGGAACTATTGCCAGAAAGCTAGAAGCACACGACTGCATATAATTAATGTATTTGTATGCTGCAGCATATTATTCCTAGAGCCTAGATTCCTATAATTAACTAGATCTGGATGAATAACAAGCACATGTGCATGGCAGAGTCAGGTGTACACAGACTTTTGGCCATAAAGTTTATGTAACCATTGCTCTTCATGTGAGTAGATGATCACCAGAGTGGTTTCCTTCAGAACGGGTTGAGTCATCAGTGTGACGGGTTTAGACAATAAAAGGACCCAGCTATGTGATTTCATGCTCATCCGTTTGGTTGTTGAGCAAGAGGTACATTTGGGACCTCTCGTTCTACACACTGCATTTTTGGTTCCTTTCGGAAACAGTGAAGGTCGTGTAAATATTTTAGTCCACCTTGCCAGACAGTGCTTCCAGACAGCACTTAATAATGCAAGTACTACAGTTTGTTGACACTGAGATTTATTCAATGTTGGTGCTTTACTGAGACCAGAGGTGACAAAAGTACACACATCCTTTACTCAAGTAGAAATACAGATACTCATTTTTTAAAAGACTCCAGTAAAAGTAGAAGTAGTGACTACACTCTTTTACTCAAGTTAAAGTAAAGAGGTATGGGCTCTGACATGTACTTAAGTAAAAAGTGTGTGTGTGTGTGTGTGTGTGTGTGTGTGTGTGTGTGTGTGTGTGTGTGTGTGTGTGTATGTATATATATAATTTTGGAGTGTGCTGATGAATATTTGTGTTCATCAGCCACAAGAGTGTTACAAAAGGCAGGCACTGATGTAGGTGATGTAGGGTGGAGTCAGCGTTCACATTCATCCCAAAGGTGTTCAGTAGGGATGAGATCAGAACACAACCACATATAGCAGGAAAGGTCAGGTGACCCAATACTTTTGGAAATGTAATGTATACCAAGTGTATCACCAAGGCCATATCCCAAACTGTAGGGAGATTCCAGCTCTGTCCTTGAAAACAACTCAAAATTATTGTGATGTTTTACAAATGACAAAATTAATGTTAATTAAATTAAGCACTTCGTGTTTTTTGGGTTGACACAAGGGGCGGTTCTAGGATTTCACCTATAGGGGGTTTTTATCTCTCAGTGAGAATTTAAAACAAGAAGAGTTTTATATTATATATTATATGACAACTCTGGTAATAAGAATAGTGACATTTCACTGCTTTTGGTTGCCGTCTTTGCGTCTTTCCGCCGATTAGCTCTGTCTGCGCGTGCATGCTGCGCGTACCTGTGCTTCTCCGTTCAAATACAGCAGACAGCTGATGACGCACTTTTGAAAGACTACAACACACGCGTGTAAAAGCAAAGTAAAAAAAATCGCTCTTGGATCAAACTGATAAATAATTTTCTTTCCCATCGACGACATGTCCTGCATTTTAACGTCATTTTTATTGTTTATTTATGAAAGTAAAAATGATCCTTATAGTTTTAGGGTGGCTGAGATTACAGACAGGGGGCTGAAGCCACCCTAATAAAGGGCTAGAACCCCCCCTGGGTGACACAATTCGCAACGCATTCGCCGGGAATCCTTTTTGACGCCGATTATTTCAAACATCTCCGTCATATATGGCCATGTGTGTTCAGGAATGTCCTCGTTGTTAGTTATTTTAACATCGGTGACTCCGTCTGAATTAACATTAGCCATTCCTTTTGTAGGCGCTGCTCATTGTTAGCTCCGCTATCCTTAGTCTATGTCTGATAGCCAGTAAATAATACAGTACACCAGTCACATGGGGAAAAAGCCGCACAATGATAGGATGATGGGCTGGAAACAGCGCTCAATGAGAAGGAATAATACTAAAAGTAACGAGTATTGTGTAAAAATGTAATGAGTAAAAGTAAAAAGTTGTCCGAAAAATAAATAGTGGAGTAAAGTACTGATACCAGAAAAATGTACTTAAGTACAGTAACGAAGTATTTTTACTCCGTTACTTCCCACCTCTGACTGAGACCAGGAATCACTTAGGACACTGAAGTGCTGGTACTGATTTCACTGCTTTATAGAGATTAAGAAGCACTTAACATGTACTCGGTTTAGGGTGAGAACTCAGAGCTGTAGCATTTGAAATTTTGATGGCTTGTTGCAGCAGAATGGGGCAAAACACTATGCTTTTAATCTAAACGCTACATGAATAAAATTCATCTGGCTGCCGTGTATGATTTTTAAGTCTGGTTTTGTAGTAGTGGCAGTGTTTCCACACTCTGTATAGATAGCAGGATTGGATATGACATTACTGAGGGAGTGGGTGTCTGTGAAACTGTAAGCAAGCTTACATTTAATGCGTTTGATGAATGCCCTTGGGGACACGGTTGCTTAGTGGTTTGCCTCACACCTCCAGGGTTGGGGGTTCCTCCGGGTACTCCAGTTTCCTCCCCCGGTCTAAATACATGCATGGTAGGTTGATTGGAATCTCTGGAAAATTGTCCGTAGTGTGTGAGTGTGTGAGTGAATGAGAGTGTGTGTGCCCTGCGATGGGTTGGCACTCCGTCCAGGGTGTATCCTGTCTTGATGCCCAATGACGCCTGAGATAGGCACAGGCTCCCCGTGACCGAGAATAGTTTGGATAAGCGGTAGAAAATGAATGAATGAATGAATGCCCTTATCTAGAGTGACTTACATTTATCTCATTAATACTGATTTTAACAGAGCAGTTGAGGGTTAAGGGCCTTGCTCAAGGGCCCAGTGGTGGCAGCATGGTGGTCCTGGGGTTCAACTCAACCATCTGATCAGTAGTCAAACAATTTAGCAGTAGCATTTGTGCCAGCAGAGTGATTGACAACCTGTTGATATGACTCCCATAGATTGGTGAAGTGTGTACATGGATTAATCACTTGTATCACCATTTTGGGTGAATGGTCTAACTCCATTGTTCAGTGTATTCAATTTCAGTGCCGTGCTGTGATCCTGCTTTGCACGCCTGATGTTCAGACTGCTTTAATAGTGAGCAGCTAGCACTCTCTGCTGAAGTGGTCATCAGGAAAGTTCAGGGAAGCAAATGCAGCTTCAGGTTATGTAAAGCTGAAGGACCGACCCCTGTGCTCTATACTTCCGAGTTCTGTTGCATTGTTGAAAATAGCTCTTGCCATTGGCCACTGCCTGCTGTTTTGTCCTGGATTCCAACACAGTAAAAGCTCTTAGGTTTTTTTTTTCCGTAAGCTGTCTTCTGCCCACTTCTTTTCTTTTGCGGAGTGGAGTTTTCTGCCATTCCTGCTGCTTGTTTCACTTCTCGATAGCACTTGTGCATTTCCAGAGAAAGATGATGAATAGACAGGAAAATTTTTTGAAGCTTTTAAGGTGTACCTTGCCTGACACTAGTATCATTATGCTCCGAACAATATGACTATTGATCATGTCAGTCTCACAGTTCTGGAGCAAATAGTGGCTTAGCAGAACAAATAACTTTATATCTTGCCCTGAAATACACAAGAGGTTTACACAAGAGGTTTTAACAATTCACACCAAATGTAACTCTAAGGTTACTCTGCTTTTATACGTCCCCCCTGGTGCACACCGACTTTTAGGTCACATCAACAAAGTCAGTCAAGGAGAAAACAGACCAAATCTTAGGACGACTGTTTTGTATGGTGCACATCATCACACTGTGACTGTTCTCATTTTGCCAGTGCAGTAAACAGGACACAGTACTCAGTGTCTTATATCTTGTCCTTCAACACTTTAAGATGAGAATGGGAAACAGGTAACGACATTTTACAGTCCACACAACGGATTGGAGGTCTGACATTGCTAGTTTTACTTAGCAAGGAAATGGACCAAATGGGGTTACCCCAGTCTTCTGTGGCAGTGGAGAACATTTGGTTGTTTTAAAAATAAATAAATAATTCAAGATGTTTATGATGATTATTTGTTTTCACTCTGTGTTTATGTTGTTAATTGATCATTTCTATATATGTGATCCTTGGTAATATTATTAATTGTACATTATTTGTAAATTGAAACCTATTATTTGTATTAATATAAAAACATGCTTGTTATTTTTATTAATATGTTTCCTTGCTTTAACCCATTCAGTAAATGTGTGTCAGCTCGATACCCATGATCAACTGGACCGAGCTTCGTACTTTTGTAGAAAGATTCCTGTCTTGTTATTTATTTCATGATGCACTTCTTACTTAACACGTATCACTTTGCCAGGCATGGATGGAATCTTACTGTGCTTTCCAATAACTCAGGATCCATCTTGCGTCACCTTGGTGCTGTGCCAGGTTAGACTGACTTTCCATTAAAAACAATTCAGATCTCTTTCGTTCTTTGACTTGTTCAGTGTTCTGCTCCTTACACTCAGCCTGGTGACTGTTCTATTTTTTTCTTTGTTTCTCTCTCTTCTCTCTCTTTCTTTTAGAGTATTTATGAACATAGAGCTATAACAGATGTCTTATCATTGATCTGACAGACTGAGTTATGAGTGGTTGTGTGTGTATATGTAAGCAGGAGTGACTATCCCCTGGCTGAATATAGGCATGGTGTTTTCTACCTCATGTTGGTCCAGGGACCAGAACAGCCTTCCATACATCGATTATCTACACACTGGTGCTGATTGCATTTGGTGAGTGTTTTATCTTTTGTTTATTTGTATGTTTTATTTAAATAATGCTGTACATAGTGTTGTTTTAAAGTGGTGTGAACCTGTAACATTTTACTTAAAATTAGCACGCACTTGTTGCCCTGGTGCAGGTTCAGTTGTATTGTAACCGCAGCAGTTCTTTAGAACTGACCACAGAGGAAATGCATGTCCAAATTGCTCTGTCACACATTTTGGTATCTGGTTTATGTTGTATATAAATATATTTGGAAATACTAGCTGTATTTCTTCTCAGCAGAGTGAGTGGGTAAAAATCGAATCCTGATGTAAATATAGTTTATAGCAGGGGTGTCAATCTCACATTCACCGTGGGCCAAAATATAAAACTGAGATAAAGTCACGTAGCCAAACTGAATATTTATTGAAAAATGAACTGCAACTGATATGTAATGTTCAACCTTTTTTCATATGGAAACAAACTTTAGTTTTGCTTAAACACAGGATTTGGAACAACCTGAGCTTGATATTACAAACACATAAGAAATAAAAGACACATCAGTGGTTTTTATTTCACAAACTTTGACCATACACTTTTTGACAAACTCTCCCGGGCCGGGCCGGGCAGATTTTGCCATCTCTGCTGCCACAGTAAATCTGTACAGCCTTTATAGCAGCTTCACATTTTGATTTCATGACCATAGTCTGAAGGGAAACCCGACTTTTTTTCATCTCCTCTGAGTTCTGGAGCTTCTGATTTACGTCCATAATGTTTCGTGTCATAGTGTCTTCTTATGTTATATTCTTCCCTTACAGACACGTTAGCTCCGTTAGCACACAAGACAAACAGGTCTGTCCTTTATATTCGTGAACAGATAATCTGCCTCCGTCCTGTCTTGAAAGCTCCTATTGTCCATCTTTCCTTTAGCGGTTTTTGTGGAGGGTGGAATTAAGTTGCCCGATGTGACTGTAACATGGTTGTTAACGACTGTCAACAGAGAATGAGGGGCGCTTGCTGTTTGTGACTACGCGTCAATGCAGTGGCAAGGCATTCTGGGATTTGTAGTATTAGCGGAGCATGTGTCTAGCCAGCTGTAATGCACATTTGATATGATCTCTCGGGCCAGAGTTTGACTCCCCTGGTTTATAGCAAAAGCCAATACTTTTGGAGCATGAAAGAATGACAGATGAAATCCCATCATTAAGAATGAATTTAAGGATTCTTATTCTCACTATTACTGTGCAATAAAAAATTCAGTTGACTATAAATTTGGAGAAACAATGTGGCCTATATGTCTGGAAAAATCATTGACTACCTGTCAGCAGTAGCTCGAGCTGACGAACGTACTCTTTTAGATTATTATGATGATTAGCGATGTCCTTCTTTGCAGGTACTGTATTCCTGCCGATGAGATGTCAAAACTTGACAAAGTAGTTCACACACTGCTGCAGGCCAATGGAACCCCCGGGCTCGAGATGCTGGAGAAGAACATTATGGTAAGACGGCGATTTATATTTACATCGAAGGGAGAAGAAGAACGTTGTGGTGAACAGGTAAAGAATCTGATTGAAACCTTTTTAACACAGATCTCTCCAGAGGTGCTACGTCGGGAAGGGGTGAAGGTGCACCGGACGGTGCAGAAGATCGGCCAGTTCGTGGTGTGTTTCCCTGGGACCTTCGTGTCCAAGGTGTGTTGTGGCTATAGTGTGTCTGAGACAGTGCATTTTGCCACAGCTGAGTGGATGAAGTTGGGCTATGAGGCAGCGAAGGTGAGTGTCTCTCTTAAAGAGGAAAAGAGAACAGCTTTTAACAAGTAAGCCACGGTATACTAGATTCCCCCTTTTGTTATACTTGGGTGTGTATGATGTCCTGCTTTTTCTGCCTCACCATTTGGTGATTTTTTTTCTTTTCTGCAGGACTTGAAGAGAAGGCGAATTGAGGAACCGTTTTCCACAGAGAAACTGCTCTGCCAGATCGTCATGTCTGAACCCAGACAGGAGAACAAACATGTACTGAATGCAGCTTCCTCACTTATTGTAGAGCTCAGGTGGGTTCAGCCAGAGGAATCCTTTCATTATCTGCACATATACAATACTGTGCATAAGACTTAAAGTAGTGATGGAAAAGATCCCTTTAAGAATAATGAAAAGAAACATTTTATACGTACCTGTAATCAGCAATGAACTAAACAAAGACAATATTTGGTCTTAAAAATGTATCAGTAACCTTAGGTACTCAGGGGTTGGTTTTTTATTGACATACAAAATGTTTCTGTCAAATTTCATAAATTTACTTGTCTGTGGTAAAATAATCTCTGATTCATTCAGTCAGATCTGTTTGTCCTTCACACACAACTGGCGTCCGTTTACAAACCACTGTACAGTGTGTTTCAATATGGCATGCTGTTTATTCAACAACTTGACCAAAGCATGACATTCTTTTCAGGTTTTCCCCCAAACCATTCCACAAAAATATATTTCATATGAAGTTAAAAAAACAACAACAAAATAATAACAAAAAAAACCCAACAAAGCCTAAACGCAGCACTTTTAAAATACACATAAACGCAGTGACAGTTCAGCATCTGTTTACTTTAAACCAGTGTCGGATTAAAAACGTAGCCTTCCTCCATGTCCCGATGATGGAGAAGAGAAGAGTTCAACACTTTGTTCTTTTGTGGTTTTCTATAAACAGGGACACAGAGATTAGCCAGCGGAGGCAGCTTTTTAATGCCGGTCTCAGGCTGTCTGCCCGTTATGGAAACCAGCCTGAAGGCCAGTTTCCTACAGAGAGGAAGAAAACCCATCGCACCAGGCTGAGTGAAGACACAGCTGACCGGCGCTGCCAGGTGTGCCAGCACCTCTGCTACCTCTCTATGGTGAGGCTGCATTTTTATTTACTAACTCCGCAGGATTTCTCAAGGAATAAATGAAGTCATTGTGAGCGTTGCCTTTAAAAGAAAGCTTACTCTCTGTGATTAGATGTAGAGATTAAATCAGTGAAAAATCTCCTTATCGCACTGTGAGGAGGCTGTGTTACAGCTGTACTGACTCCTTATCGCACTGTGAGGAGGCTGTGTTACAGCTGTACTGACTCCTTATCGCACTGTGAGGAGGCTGTGTTACAGCTGTACTGACTCCTTATCGCACTGTGAGGAGGCTGTGTTATAGCGGTACTGACTCCTTATCGCACTGTGAGGAGGCTGTGTTATAGCGGTACTGACTCCTTATCGCACTGTGAGGAGGCTGTGTTACAGCTGTACTGACTCCTTATCGCACTGTGAGGAGGCTGTGTTACAGCTGTACTGACTTTTTAAACAATATAAAACCATTTTATTAACTGAGTAGCTAAATCTAGCTGAACCACAGATCTGACCTGTGCTCATGTATCTCTCTGTAGTTAACATCTCATTCACAGGAGCTTGTTAGGGAGCAGCTTGACATAATTTAAGGCTAACGCTAATAAACAAGTTTGAAATAAAACGTGTTCGACAAAGAAATCTGTTAGATCCCTGAACGTGACGTTTTATATTAAATGTTTGTTTGACATTTATCGGATAGAGTCTTGGATGTCCGAACCTTGTACCTGTCAGTACGATTCCAGACACAGGGCAAAGATTTAGTTCTTTCCGTTTTTTTCTCTCACATGTTCACTGGTATTTCTATGTGAAAGAAGAGTTAAACGGCATAGGATTTTATATATAACCACAGAGTTTAGGTGAGGAAATAGATCCTGTTAGATTGAGTGTTTAAACAATAAATAGCATTGACATTTATTTTGGTTGTAGCCTCAGTTTCCTCTGTGAACACTACATTTGTTGTTACAAAGGATAAACCAACCTGAAGATCAGAGAGCTGTCTGTGGGAGAAAATTAAGACATTTTGAAGCTGAGAAAAGAAAGAAAATCAATCATAGCACAACCATTGGGGAAACCTGATCCAAAACACACTGACTTTTTCCCTTGATTGAAGTCATTTGTTGAGTTGGCAATCACCAGACCTTAACCACATTGACGGGCATTTCAGAAACCGCCTTCACCCCAAAAACATTCCCACCTGAAAGAGGCTGCAGTACAAGCCTGGAAATGCTTCTATGGTCCTATGGTTTATGGTTTAGTTTAACTTCATTATCAAATGATTTAATTATTTAGTTTAAATAAATGCTGTAATTCCAAATCTCTTGTCCCAGTGTTTGATCTCAAACCCTAATGTGTTGATGTATAAAACAAACAGATGAATTGTTCTTGCTGTTCACAGACCCATAAACCAAACTTGTGAATGTGTGTAGTGTGCATTGAGAGTGTGCAGAGAAAATACTGAACTGTGTAGCACTTTACATCTTCAATAACTCAGGTCTAGTTATAGTTTGGTCTATTTAGGTCTGTGGTCTGTACTGTGTGCTGTCTGTACTGTGTGTGTGTGTTTGTGTGTGTGTGTGCTGTTTTCTGTACTGTATGTGTGTGTGTGCTGTTTTCTGTACTGTGTGTGTGTGCTGTTTTCTGTACTGTGTGTGTGTGTGCTGTTGACTGTAATCTCGCTGTGGGTGCTGTGTCTGTACTCTGTGGGTGCTGTGTCTGTACTCTGTGGGTGCTGTCTGTACTCTGTGTGGGTGCTGTGTCTGTACTCTGTGGGTGCTGTGTCTGTACTCTGTGGGTGCTGTGTCTGTACTCTGTGGGTGCTGTGTCTGTACTCTGTGGGTGCTGTGTCAGTACTCTGTGTGTGCGCTGTGTCAGTACTCTGTGTGTGTGCTGTGTCTGTACTCTGTGTGGGTGCTGTGTCTGTACTCTGTGGGTGCTGTCTGTACTCTGTGGGTGCTGTCTGTACTCTGTGGGTGCTGTGTCTGTACTCTGTGGGTGCTGTGTCTGTACTCTGTGGGTGCTGTGTCTGTACTCTGTGGGTGCTGTCTGTACTCTGTGGGTGCTGTGTCTGTACTCTGTGTGGGTGCTGTCTGTACTCTGTGGGTGCTGTGTCTGTACTCTGTGGGTGCTGTCTGTACTCTGTGGGTGCTGTGTCTGTACTCTGTGGGTGCTGTGTCTGTACTCTGTGGGTGCTGTGTCTGTACTCTGTGGGTGCTGTGTCTGTACTCTGTGGGTGCTGTGTCTGTACTCTGTGGGTGCTGTGTCTGTACTCTGTGGGTGCTGTGTCTGTACTCTGTGGGTGCTGTGTCTGTACTCTGTGGGTGCTGTGTCAGTACTCTGTGTGTGCGCTGTGTCAGTACTCTGTGTGTGTGCTGTGTCTGTACTCTGTGTGTGTGCTGTGTCTGTACTCTGTGGGTGCTGTGTCAGTACTCTGTGTGTGCGCTGTGTCTGTACTCTGTGTGTGTGCTGTGTCTGTACTCTGTGTGGGTGCTGTGTCTGTACTCTGTGGGTGCTGTCTGTACTCTGTGGGTGCTGTCTGTACTCTGTGGGTGCTGTGTCTGTACTCTGTGGGTGCTGTGTCAGTACTCTGTGGGTGCTGTGTCTGTACTCTGTGGGTGCTGTCTGTACTCTGTGGGTGCTGTGTCTGTACTCTGTGTGGGTGCTGTCTGTACTCTGTGTGGGTGCTGTGTCTGTACTCTGTGGGTGCTGTGTCTGTACTCTGTGGGTGCTGTGTCTGTACTCTGTGGGTGCTGTGTCTGTACTCTGTGGGTGCTGTCTGTACTCTGTGGGTGCTGTGTCTGTACTCTGTGTGGGTGCTGTCTGTACTCTGTGGGTGCTGTGTCTGTACTCTGTGGGTGCTGTCTGTACTCTGTGGGTGCTGTGTCTGTACTCTGTGGGTGCTGTGTCTGTACTCTGTGGGTGCTGTGTCTGTACTCTGTGGGTGCTGTGTCTGTACTCTGTGGGTGCTGTGTCTGTACTCTGTGGGTGCTGTGTCTGTACTCTGTGGGTGCTGTGTCTGTACTCTGTGGGTGCTGTGTCAGTACTCTGTGTGTGCGCTGTGTCAGTACTCTGTGTGTGTGCTGTGTCTGTACTCTGTGTGTGTGCTGTGTCTGTACTCTGTGGGTGCTGTGTCAGTACTCTGTGGGTGCGCTGTATCAGTACTCTGTGTGTGTGCTGTGTCTGTACTCTGTGTGTGTGCTGTGTCTGTACTCTGTGGGTGCTGTCTGTACTCTGTGTGGGTGCTGTCTGTACTCTGTGGGTGCTGTGTCTGTACTCTGTGTGTGTGCTGTGTCTGTACTCCGTGGGTGCTGTGTCTGTACTCTGTGGGTGCTGTCTGTACTCTGTGGGTGCTGTCTGTACTCTGTGTGGGTGCTGTCTGTACTCTGTGTGGGTGCTGTGTCTGTACTCTGTGTGTGCTGTCTGTACTCTGTGTGGGTTCTGTCTGTACTCTGTGGGTGCTGTGTCTGTACTCTGTGTGGGTTCTGTGTCTGTACTCTGTGGGTGCTGTGTCTGTACTCTGTGTGGGTGCTGTGTCTGTACTCTGTGTGGGTGCTGTGTCTGTACTCTGTGTGGGTGCTGTGTCTGTACTCTGTGTGGGTGCTGTGTCTGTACTCTGTGTGGGTGCTGTGTCTGTACTCTGTGGGTGCTGTGTCTGTACTCTGTGTGGGTTCTGTCTGTACTCTGTGGGTGCTGTGTCTGTACTCTGTGTGGGTTCTGTCTGTACTCTGTGTGGGTTCTGTCTGTACTCTGTGGGTGCTGTGTCTGTACTCTGTGGGTGCTGTGTCTGTACTTTGTGTGTGCTGTGTCTGTACTCTGTGTTCTTAAGCATTGTCACACTATCACTACTCAATATTTTTTGTTTTGCTTTCTAATCTAGGTGGTTCATGAAAGTGATAATGTAGTGTTCTGTCTGGAGTGCGCTCTTCGCTACATTCAGAAGCGCAGGTCCCCTCGAGGTCTGAAAATGATGTTTCGTTACACTGAGGTATGTATTTTGGTATAAAATACTGTACTTTTGTTAATACAGAATGCATATGAATTGTATTGATTTGTAATGAATTGACTGATAGCTCACTGATATACAGCACCATACACCGATACATCATCCAGTTGTTGATGATGTGGTGGTGGTGATCACATTTATGAATTTCACATGTGCATTTCTCTATTCCTGATGTAAAAACATACTTAAAGCAGTGAAAGTTGGGCTAAAATAGAATTCTTTAATAGTAACTGGATTAATGAAAATGATATATTGATGGAAAGAGTGAGTTTAGGGGAGGACAAATCATAAAGCCATTAGTTATCCCATCAGCAAGTAAACACTGTAGTGAGCTGCCCGGTCTCATGTCTTAGTTAATGGCTAATTTAGAGGCTAAGTAAGAACCAAAGGAAGGCTCAAAGTGTTGATTTTGTACAGCCACAGTCCTCATCCTGTCCTGAGTAATGTTGTCATTGACAGGCTAACAGTGCTGCATGACAGTTTTGATGGTTCAAAATACTGAGGTATTTTGCTCGGGTTCACCACGGTGTCCACATCCTTTAGTGCTGCCTAAATGTGTGCATTGTTTAAACTAGTAAAAAGGGAAGAGAACAGAAAGCCTTTATTATGACACATGCTCATTACAGTGATCATATTTTTTAGCACAGCTTATTAGAAGGTTGTGGTAGAGCACATGGTTGGCCATGAGACGGTGTCCCTGGAGCAGAGATGTTAGGGGTCTTGCTTAAGAGCTCGAAAGTGGAAGCAGCAGTCAGGGAGTCAGGCAAACTATTAGTGTCTCACTCAGTCATGAAACATGAAGCAATCGGAATGTGTTACATTACTTACATATCTGATATTAATTGCTTTGTAAAAAAGTCAGTAGGGCATTTTTTTGTTCCTTTGGCTGATAGATAAAGATGAAGTGCCTTCTTAAAGCCAAATAAGAATTATAAGCAAATAGCTTAGACTTGCAGACTTGTTCCATGCACCTGGGTTAGTGAGCTGTCCTCTCCTGGTTTATGATGCATTGAAAAATGCATTTCAGAATAAGAGTGGTGTACTTACATCACATCGAGCTTAATGTGAAATACACTTTCTCTTGTACTGCAGGAGCAACTCAGCAGTTTGGCAAATCGGGTGTGCGGGAAAACATCTGAAAGGGCTGGCGAGAAGCGGAAAGCGGCTAATCCCAGTACGGTACCAGCAAAAAGAAGTCCCCGAAACAAAAGTCCAAACCAGGCCTCGCTCTTACGCTCTGCCTCGAAAAACACCAAACTCTCTTGACCAAACTGTTAAACCATTCCCTCGTTCCTGACGTCACAGTTTGTGCTGGCTCTCCAGTTCACTCCAGTTCCATTTCACTTGGCATGTCCCTACTGCGTCATGGTGGAAAAATACTAAAGACAGTTAAAAGTGTTACATGATGTTCTGAGGCACTTTTATACTAGGGAAAAGAAGGAAGCATTAAAATGAATTGAATGTATGGGATGTAAACACACACATACACAGACACTAAGTAGTAAGGAACATGGTCATTAGGGACATCTGAGTGAGACCGAGGATCCGATCACACACACAGATCTTTTTGCACTAGTAATGAGATTGCAGTTTTTTTTTTTTTTTTGATGTTTTTTTTTTTTAGAATATTTTTGACTTGTTTCAGCGTTCAATTTAAATATAAATATACATAAATATGAATATATCCTATTACTGTACCATTTGTGTTGAACTGGTGCTGTAGTGTCAAATCTTCCATAAAGCCTTCCGGGCTGTTTCTCTTGCGCTCACCAATGTGGATAGTTTTATTTAAGGTTAAAGACCAACATGTACGAACAAGCCCCCTTTAATGTCAGATACAATAAACAATACTTATTACTTAGCAGCCTGAAATACTGAGATATAAATAGATATCACTTTTTCCCCTCCCTGTGGTATATGAAGGTGTGTGATTCTGATCTTGTTAGTAGATTTTTTTTTTTTTTTTACTGCACATTTTTTGCCAGGCAACTCAAAAGGCCACGCTAATGCATTTGGACTCATTTTCAAAGCACATTTTGAGGCCTTTTTCCAAACAAAATTCAATCTGATATAAGCTACTTTGATAATAGCTGTATTAAAAAGTGATGCCTAGAGCAGTCTGTACCTATATTTTAAGCGATTAGAGCTGTCAAAATAGTTAAGAAGCACTTTCCCTTTTCACCATTAAGTCCTCTGGTTCAGCCTTTGTGATCGGTGATTAGTGTCTAAACACCCCACCCCACCCCCACCCCTTACCATGTAGAATACTCCCTCCTTTACAAAGATTATGCTTTTGTTTACATAGAATAAATATTATAACATTAGAGTCTAATACAAATGTCTCCAAATGTTTATATGCCAATAATTTTGTCATTTCAAATGAAGCCTCTTGTGAGAGAGGCTTGGAAGAGTCTGGATGAGGAAATCAAGATGAAGAAAAAGCCTTATTCCCCTGTTGCTTTCTTCATCTCTAGGAGTTTAGATGTTCACAGGGTTGCTGTTGTAACATATGGAAAAAAAAAAGAAGTGCTGCTTAATCACTGAATAAGTATGTAATAGTGGTGAGCCCTAGTTTTTTAGCTTTACTTTTTTTATTCAAAGGGAAAAAAAAAATCTTTTACCATGTAGTAGCTTAACCATAATGCACTGACTGTAATGAAGTCCTGTAGTCCTGCCTAGATGTCCCCCTCTTCCAGAAGACTGGTGTTTGAACATAGTATAACTGAACAGTGTTTCCAAACAAATGTGGTTGTAAACTTTTTTATGGCCTTAAAATATTTATCACTTTTTCCCTGTTTTCTACCGTAAACTTCTTGCTTGGCTTAATTAATTTTTATTTATAAGCGTCGATTCTCAGTCTTCAATCTTCTAGTGTTGTTTTGGTTACTGGCCTTTTTTTACTTTTCAGGTTTGTATAATTTTGTTGTAATAAACAAATCACTGTCAATCCTTCAAAACTGGTTTGTCTTGATGTCAAATACGTTTGTGTGCTCAGTAAAATAATAATTATGATAATAAATCAAGTTACAAGCAGCAATGAAGGGGCCAAGCACCTCGAGGCCACAACGTAGACCTGCACACTTGGGTGTTTAAACCTGTTTCTTAACTAATTTTACTAATGTGCCAGCCGAGCCTTGTGGTACACAAGTACACTGACTTTTATGCCAATAAACAAAAGCATTGCAGAGATATGGCAATGTTTCATGTTTTTATACTAAACTATTCTTAGAAAAATGATTCAATCAAATTGTGGTCAGAACTCTATAACTGATATGTATCACATTTGGTGATGATGGTATCAATGGACTATGTTTGCAATAATAGGATGTTAAAATATAAAATCTAAATAAACTGTGAAGTTGTGCACCTCAGCATGAAGCAGGGATTCAGGAGAAAATAGGATGACAACTCTAGGACAAACGTTTCAAAAGTTATAGGCTTTTTAATGATTGGCCTGTTGGTGGCGCTACAGGGATTGATGGATTGACTCCAAATTTGGTGCCTGGAGACCTTGAATTGAGCTCTGAGAGAGTAGAACAGAAGATTCCACCAATATCCACATAGGGCTTTTATGGTCTGCCATAGAAAACCTTTAAACAATAACTTCAAGATGTCTAAAAAAAAACAAAAAAAACTGGTCAACACATCTTTCATGTCTAGGCTCCTTTACTGTGGTGATGATGTCATTTGATTAAAACATCTGCTTTGGAGAGACTGCTTTGGTTTGGCTAGAGGCAATTATTTTCTTTGTTTTTCTGATATTGCACCCCCGTGTGGTCAAATTTGATAACACTTGGTGGACACCCAGTATTCTACACATGGTTAAAGCTGACCAAACTTGGCATCCCTCCACCCAAGCATTGTTGATATATGGCTCACTTCCCTTTTTGGTGTCTTCACCATGGACATTCATTGGATGACAGCATACATTGGGGACATTTTCCCCAGCATAATTATTTGAAACTTTTTGGTCAGAACCCTCTACAGATGCATATTACATTTGATAGTGACAGGATCACCAGTAGGTTTTCTGAATAATTCAAATTGGTGAAAAACCCAAAATGGCTAGGCAGTGGATGCACAAGTCCAGGACAAACAATTAAAAAGTTAGAAGTAAAATTGCCCCCTGAAGTTTGGCTTGTTGGTTGGAAAATTTCACGTCTGGATAATTTGAACTCTGCTCTATCAAGCTGCCAAATTTTATAAAAATTTACCCAATCAAATTTTTATAAAAATCCACCAAGGCAGGCATTTTACGGACCGCAGAAGGCCCCCAGAGAAGAAGAATAGTAGTGAAAAAATTCTAATTACAATACATGCCTAGCACCTTCACTGCTTGGCTCCTAATCATCATCATCATTTAGCTTTTACACACTATTGACTACAGAACTACAGTCTGAATCTAAGTTGTGTTGATAACTGATTGTGACACTTGAAAACGTCCTTATGCCCCTTTTTGTTTAGACAACAGTAACAAAGTCAGTGGCATTCAGAAGGCAGTAGAATTCTCCGGTTGAACAGTTTTTAACATGTTAATACACTCCATGCATCATTCCCACAATTTAGTCACTGAGTGCTCTGTAATAAGTGTTTCAGACAGGATGTTCGCTTTGATTAGACCAGCTAGAGAAGACGGTTACAGATGGAGCTTTACTGTCTGTCTCACTGCAAACTACTTCTTTATGGGTTTATGGTTTTACTGATAGAATGTAAAACATTTACAGCTTGATGTAATAAAAGTTCTGTTATAAAACATAGCTGCAGGCATTAAGCAGGCAGGTACATGTGTGAAATTTTCTAGTTAGTTAGCTATCCAAATTTATGAGCACCAGAAATTATACAGCAGGATCTCTGTACACTGTAGCCTTACAGTTTCCCTTCGCTGGAAATAATCGACTCAAGCTTTTCAGCATAACAAACCCCTGTACACCTCGACCCCACTGTACACATTTGGAATGAACCCAAACCCCAACCACACCCCTGACAGCAGCGCCTGACCTCGCTCATGCTCGTGGGCTGAATGAGCAGATCTCAAACTAAGCTCCAATATCTAGTGGAAAGACTTCCTCAAAAAGTGGAGCTTATTATAGCAGTAAATGGGTTTGATGTTGAACAAGTCCACAAGCACATTGTGTAGGTTCTACAAATCTTAGTTGATTTTTTATGTGATGTGTGATTTCGAAAACTAATGTCTCACACATTAAAGTGGACGTTGAACAGTTACCACTGAAGTGTCTGGAATAAGTTGGGTATTTTAACCATTAGGCCACGGGAAGTCGTTTGACTCCTAACCCTAAGGTTGTGGGTTCGAGTCTCGAGCCGAACACGACTGAGGTGCCGTTTGAATCGTAACCCTAAGGTTGTGGTTTTGAGTCTCGAGCCGGCCACGACTGTGGTGCCCTTGAGCAAGGCACCGACCCCCCCGACCCACCAAACACCCAAGAATGCTCTTGTGTGATGTAGCGGCTTTAAGGGGGAAGTCGTGGCCTAATGGTTAGAGAATCTGACACTTAACCCTAAGGTTGTGGGTTCGAGTCTTGGGCTGGCCATGACTGAGGTGCCCTTGAGCAAGGCACCGACCCCCCCCAACTGCTCCCTGGGTGCCGCAGCATAAATGGCTGCCCACTGCTCCGGGTGTGTGTGTGTGTGTGTGTGTGTGTGTGTGTGTGTGTGTGTGTTCACTTTGGATGGGTCAAACACAGAGAACAAATTCTGAGTATGGGTCGCCGTATGTCACGTCACTTTCACTTCACTTCATTTTTCTGGTCGAATCAATTCGAGGCCTGTGATGGATGAGACGGCTCTGTGCTCGCAGGATAATGGATGAACTGTTATTTAATTGCAATGTGCAGAAATGTTTTTGTTTTCTTTTACATGCAGCCAGTTTAAACATACTCTATATAACTGTTCAAAAGTAAATAAGTGCCTTCCTGTTCCACGCTCCAGTGTCACATAAACCGTGCACAGCTGCAGTCTACAGTATGTGGAGTCAATTCTTCACCTGTCTTTTTCCCCCTTCAGCTTTTCCAGCAGGACAATTTTACTCATGTGCTCAAAAGACATGTAGGTCCAGAATCCTCAGCGTCAGCAGCTGTGTATTTATAACGAACCCCTGGATATTACCATTGCCTCAATCTGTCCCCTGAGTCTTCATCTCACCATCCAGTTTGTAAATGACAGAGCTTTAAATAGTGTCAGTTCTCATGTATTTCTTCATTTCTCTCTGCCTTCCTTTTCACCCCCCCCCCCAAAAAAAAGTGCTATACAAAGCCTCTGCATTCATCTAAACATCCACAGCTAGTTTATTCAAGAGCTGAGACACGCAAGCAAGAATCTTGATCGAAAACTCATCAAAGCCCTAAAATGCATTTATCTTCATTTGGTTCTGAAATGGATGCCATTAAAGTGCAGCATCGCATCTCACAGTTCACATGGAATTATTATTATTATTATTATTATTAGATATAATAATAGGTCTAAGTTAATTCGCTGCAGGCTTTTTATATAATACTTTGACTTGTGATACAACGTTTTCTTAAGCAAGGTCACAGTGCTGGAAAAAAAAAAAAAAGCAGGAAGGATTTTCTCTAAAGCGAGTCAGTCAGAGTGCCTCGAAGCTCCACCTCGAGTTCACCTCACTCGGCTCCGGGAGGCACGGTGTCGGTTTCCGAAGCCCGAGCAGATATTTTACTCCTTTTTCCTTTGCTCTGAGGGCATCTGGGTGCCTGTGTCACTGTCGTCAGAGTTTTTGAGTC